>NC_012877.2:30612965-30616200 GCF_000003195.3 Sorghum bicolor
TATTTGCATCGTTTTGTATACGATTGCCGTGTAATTTGAATTCGAATTCTATTCGTGTCTGGTGTTAGCTCTTTGAGCAGGGTATAAATATAACCCTAGGGACCTTGTAATAATCAATCAAGAAATCAATCAAACACAAGTTTTTACTCATATTCCAGCATCTACTCTTCGACGACTTCGTCATACTTTTTTCTTTTTATTACGAGTTCTTAGGAATTCGTCGACTTAAGCTCGGCGTGTTCTCGAGTTCCGCGTGAGTACCTCTTAGCCGTGACATCCGGGCGCATCGCTGTTGTCAGGACTGAAGTATTCGAGTTATCACCTTTGCCGATAGCAAGGTCAAATCGGCTGGCACGCCTTAACGTTTGAATTGGGTATTAGCCCTTTGTGTTTGCAGATCAGTTTTGCATCAACAATTTCTAAGCATATGGTACGTTCGATGCAATTCGTGCACCTATTTGCATCAAGATTAGCACTATCTCCAAACAAAGCAAAATGAGCTTCCACTTGAGCCACTTCACGTAGGAGTACCATCGTGTGCGTCCAAAATAGTTTCTTAGCCTATGGTGCATTAGGGACAAACTGTGTACCTATCTTGCACCAAAACTAACACTATCTCTAGAGAGACCGAAGTGAGATTCTATATGACACACGTCATCTAGGAGTTCTATTGGGTGCTTCCAAATATATTTCGAAGCATATGGCACGTTCCATGCAATTCGTGCACCTATCTTGCACCAAGATTACCACTATCTCCAAACAAAAGCAAACTAAGCTTCCACTTGAGCCCCTTTACCCAGGAGTATCATCGGGTGCATCCAAAATGGTTTCTTAGCCTATGATGCATTAGGCGCAAACTATGTACCTATCTTGCACCAAAACTAACTCTGTCTCCAAACAGACCGAAGCGAGATTCCATATGACACATGTCATCTAGGAGTTCTATTGGGGTGCGTCCAAATGGATTTCTTAGCATATGGTATGTTCCATGCAAACCGTGCACCTATCTTGCATCAAGATTAGCACAATCTCCAAACAGATCAAACCGACCTTCCACTTGAGCCTCTTCACCTAGGAGTATTATCCGGTCCTTCCATAATGGTTTCTGAGCCTATGGTGCATTATGCGCAACCATGCACCAATCTTGCACCTAAACTAACACTATCTCCAAACAGATTGAAGCAAGATTCCGTATGACACACATGATCTAGGAGTTCTATCGGTGCATCCAAATTGATTTCCGAGAATGTGGTATGTTCCATGCAAACCGTACACCTATCTTGCATCAAGATTAGCACTATCTCCAAACAGACCGAACCGAGCTTTCACTTCAGCCTCTTCACCTAGGAGTACCATCGGGAACTTCCACAACGGTTTCAGAGCCTATGGTGCACTCGGCACAAACCAAGCACTTATCTTGCACCAAAACTAATACTATCTCCAACTGGACCAAATCGAGATTCCAAATGATACACTTCATCTAGTAGTTCTATTGGGGTGCGTCCAAATAGATTTCTTAGCATATGGTATGTTCCATACAAACCGTGCACCTATCTTGCATCAAGATTGGCACTATCTCCAAACAGATCGAACCGACCTTCCACTTGAGCCTCTTCACCTAGGATTATCATCTGGTGCTTCCATAATGGTTTCTGAGCCTATGGTGCATTATGCGCAAACCATGCACCAATCTTGCACCTAAACTGACACTGTCTCCAAACAGATTGAAGCGAGATAACATATGACACACATGATCTAGGAGTTCTATCGGGTGCGTCCAAATTAATTTCTGAGAATATGGCACGTTCCATGCAAACCATTCACCTATCTTTCATCAAGATTAGCACTATCTCCAAACAGACAAAACCGAGCTTTCACTTGAGCCTCTTCACCTAGGAGTACCATCGGGAACTTCCATAACAATTTCTAAGCCTATGGTGCACTGGGCACAAACCATGCAACTATCTTGCACCAAAACTAATACTATCTCCAACTGGACCGAAATGAGATTCCATATGATACACTTCATCTAGTAGTTCCATCGGGTTTGTCCAAATTGATTTTTGAGCATATGGTATGTTCTATGCAAATTGTGCACCTATCTTGCATCAAGATTACAACTATCTCCAAACAGACAGAACCAAGATTCCACATGAGCCTCTTCACCAAGGAGTTTCATCGCGTGCGTCCATAATAGTTTCTTAGCCTATGGTGCATTAGGCACAAAACATGTACCTATCTTGCACCAAAACTAACACTATCTCCAAAGAGACCGAAGTGATATTCTATATGACACACGTCATCTTTGAGTTCTATTGGGTGCTTCCAAATATATTTCGAAGCATATGGTACGTTCCATGCAATTCGTGCACCTATCTTGCATCAAGATTAGCACTATCTCCAAACAAAGCAAACTGTGCTTCCACTTGAGCCCCTTTACCTAAGAGTATCATCAGGTGCATCCAAAATGGTTTCTTAGCCTATGATGCATTAGGCGCAAACTGTGTACCTATCTTGCACCAAAACTAACACTATCTCCAAATAGACCGAAGTGAGATTCTATATGACATACGTCATCCAGGAGTTCTATTGTGTGCTTCCAAATATATTTCTAAGCATATGGTACGTTCGATGCAATTCGTGCACCTATCTTGCATCAATATTAGCACTATCTCCAAACAAAGCAAACTGAGCTTCCACTTGAGCCCCTTTACCCAGGAGTATCATCGGGTGCATCCAAAATGGTTTCTTAGCCTATGATGCATTAGGCGCAAACTATGTACCTATCTTGCACCAAAACTAACTCTGTCTCCAAACAGACCGAAGCGAGATTCCATATGACACATGTCATCTAGGAGTTCTATTGGGGTGCGTCCAAATGGATTTCTTAGCATATGGTATGTTCCATGCAAACCGTGCACCTATCTTGCATCAAGATTAGCACAATCTCCAAACAGATCGAACCGACCTTCCACTTGAGCCTCTTCACCTAGGAGTATTATCCGGTCCTTCCATAATGGTTTCTGAGCCTATGGTGCATTATGCGCAACCATGCACCAATCTTGCACCTAAACTAACACTGTCTCCAAACAGATTGAAGCAAGATTCCATATGACACACATGATCTAGGAGTTCTATCGGGTGCGTCCAAATTGATTTCCGAGAATGTGGTATGTTCCATGCAAACCGTACACCTATCTTGCTTCGAGATTAGCACTATCTCCAAACAGACCCA
>NC_012877.2:30616643-30625348 GCF_000003195.3 Sorghum bicolor
GAGAGACTCCATATGGACACACATTATCTAAGAGTTTTCATTGGGTGCATCCAATTTGGTTTCCAAGCCTATGGTAGTTTCATACAAATCGTGCACCTATCTTGCATCAAGATTAGCACAATCTCAAAACACACCGAACCTAGCTTGCACTTGAGCCTCTTCACCTAGGAGTATCATTCGGTGCTTCCACAATAATTTATGAGATTATGGTGCATTAGGCGCAAACTGTGCACCTATCTTCTACCGAAACTAACATTGTCTCCAAATGGACCGAAGCGAGATTACATATGACACATGTCAACTAGGAGTTCCATCGGGTGTGTCCAAATTGATTTCCTAGCATATGGTATGTTCCATGCAAACCGTGCAACTATCTTGTATCAAGATTTGCATTGTCTCCAAATAGACAAAACCGAGCTTCCACTTGAGCCTATTCACCTAGGAGTACTATTGAGTGCATCAAAATGGTTTCTTAGACTATGTTGCATCGAAACTAACAGTATATCCAAAGGGATCAAAGTGAGATTCCATATGACACACATCATCTAGGAGTTCTATCGGGTGCATCCAAATTGATTTTCAAGTATATGGTACGTTCCATGCAAACCATGCACCTATCTTGCATGAATATTAGCACTATCTCCAAACAGACCGAGCCGAGCTTTCACTTGAGCCTCTTCACCAAGAAGTACCATCACGAGCTTCCACAACGGTTTTTGAGCCTATGGTGGATTAGGTGCAAACCGTGCACCTATCTTGCACCAAAACTAACACTATCTAAAAGTGGACTGAAATGAGATTCCATATGACACACGTCATCTAGGAGTTCCATTAGGTGCGTCAAAATTGATTTCTAAGCATATGTTACATTCCATGCAAACCGTGCACCTATCTTGCATCAAGATTAGCACTATCTCAAAACAGATCAAACCAAACTTCCACTTGAGCCCCTTTCCCTAGGAGTACCATTAGGTGCGTCCAAAAAGGTTCTTAGCCTATGGTGCATTAGGCGCAAACCATTCACCTATCTTCCACAGAAACTAATACTGTCTCAAAACAGACCAAAGCGAGATTCCATATGACACACATCATCTACTAGTTCCATCGGGTGCGTCCAAATTGATTTCCAGAAATATTCTTTGACTACGCAAACCGTGCTCCTATCTTGCATCAAGATTACCACTATCTCCAAATAGACCAAACCGAACTTCCATTTGAGCCTCTTCAACTAGGAGTACCATCAGGTGCGTCCAAAATGGTTCTTAGCCTATGGTGCACTTGGTGCAAACCGTGCACCTATCTTGCACAGAAACTAACATTGTCTCCCAACACACCAAAGTGAGGTTCCATATGACACATGTCATCTACGTGTTCCATCAGGTGCATCTAAATTGATTTCCGAGCATATTCTATGTCCATGCAAACCGTGCTTCTATCTTGCATCAAGATTAACAGTATCTCCAAATAGACCAAACTGTGCTTCCACTTGAGCCTCTTCACCTAGGATTACCATCAAGTGCATCCAAAATGGTTTCTTAGACTATGGTGAATTAGGCGAAAACTGTGCACCTATCTTGCACCTAAACTAACACTATGTTCAAATGAATCGAAGTGATTCCATGTGACACACATCATCTAGGAGTTCTATCGGGTGCGTCCAAATTGATTTTTGTGAATATACTATCTTCAACTGGACCGAAGCGAGATTCCATATGACAAACTTCAGCTAGTAGTTCCATCAGGTGCCTCTAGTAGTTCCATTGGGTGTGTCCACATTGATTTCTAAGCATATGGTACGTTCAAAGCAAATCGTGCGCCTATCATACATCAAGATGAGAACTATCTCCAAACAGACCAAACCAAGCTTCCACTTGAGCCTCTTCACCAAGGAGTACCACCGGGTGCGTCCAAAATGGTTTCTTAGACTATGGTGCATTAGGTGCAAACCGTGCACCTATCTTGCACCAAAACTAACACTATCTCCAAATAGACCAAAGCAAAATTCCAAATGACGCACATCATCTAGGAGTTCCATCGGGTTTGTCCAAATTGATTTCTAGGCATATGGTATGTTCCATGCAAACCGTGCACCTATCTTGCATCAAGATTAGAACTATCTCCAAACAGAAAGAACCAAGATTCCACTTGAGCCTCTTCACCAAGGAGTACCATCGTGTGCATCCAAAATAGTTTCTTAGCCTATGGTGCATTAGGCACAAACCGTGTACCTATCTTGCATAGAAACTAACACTATCTCCAAAGAGACCGAAGTGAGATTCTATATGACACACGTCATCTAGGAGTTCTAATGGGTGCTTCCAAATATATTTCTATGCATATGGTACGTTCGATGCAATTCGTGCACCTATCTTGCACCAAGTTTAGCACTATCTCCAACCAAAGCAAACTGAGCTTCCACTTGAGCCCCTTGGAGATAGTGTTCCACCGGGTGTGGCCAAATTGATTTCTGAGCATATGGTATGTACCATGCAAACCGTGCACCTAATCTAACACTGTCTCCAAACAGATTGAAGCAAGATTCCACATGAGCCTCTTCACCAAGGAGTACCATCGCATGCGTCCAAAACAGTTTCTTAGCCTATGTTCCACGCAAACCGTGCTCCTATCTTGCATCAAGGTTAGCACTATCTCCAAACAGACCATACCGTGCTTCCATTTGAACCTATTCTCCTAGGAGTACCATTGGGTGCGTCCAAAATAGTTTCTTAGCCTATGGTGCATTAGGCACAAACCGTACACCTATCTTGCACCGAAACTAACACTGTCTCCAAATGGACCGAAGGGAGATTCCATATGACACACGTCATCAAGGAGTTCTATTAGGTGTGTCCAAATTGATTTCTAAGCATATGATACGTACCATGCAAACCGTGCACCTATTTTACATCAAGATTAGCACTATCTCCAAACAGACCAAACTAAGCTTCCACTTGAGCCTCTTCACCTAGGAGTACCCTCAGGTGTGTCCAAAATGATTTTGGAGCCTATGGTTCATTTGGTGCAAACCGTGCAGTGCACCTTTATTACACCAAAACTAACATTGTCTCTAAACAGACCGAAGAGAGACTCCATATGACACACATTATCTAAGAGTTTCATTGGGTGCATCCAATTTGGTTTCCAAGCCTATGGTAGTTTCCATACAAATCGTGCACCTATCTTGCATCAAGATTAGCACAATCTCAAAACACACCGAACCTAGCTTGCACTTGAGCCTCTTCACCTAGGAGTATCATTCGGTGCTTCCACAATAATTTATGAGATTATGGTGCATTAGGCGCAAACTGTGCACCTATCTTCTACCGAAACTAACATTGTCTCCAAATGGACCGAAGCGAGATTACATATGACACATGTCAACTAGGAGTTCCATCGGGTGTGTCCAAATTGATTTCCTAGCATATGGTATGTTCCATGCAAACCGTGCAACTATCTTGTATCAAGATTTGCATTGTCTCCAAATAGACAAAACCGAGCTTCCACTTGAGCCTATTCACCTAGGAGTACTATTGAGTGCATCAAAATGGTTTCTTAGACTATGTTGCATCGAAACTAACAGTATATCCAAAGGGATCAAAGTGAGATTCCATATGACACACATCATCTAGGAGTTCTATCGGGTGCATCCAAATTGATTTTCAAGTATATGGTACGTTCCATGCAAACCATGCACCTATCTTGCATGAATATTAGCACTATCTCCAAACAGACCGAGCCGAGCTTTCACTTGAGCCTCTTCACCAAGAAGTACCATCACGAGCTTCCACAACGGTTTTTGAGCCTATGGTGGATTAGGTGCAAACCGTGCACCTATCTTGCACCAAAACTAACACTATCTAAAAGTGGACTGAAATGAGATTCCATATGACACACGTCATCTAGGAGTTCCATTAGGTGCGTCAAAATTGATTTCTAAGCATATGTTACATTCCATGCAAACCGTGCACCTATCTTGCATCAAGATTAGCACTATCTCAAAACAGATCAAACCAAACTTCCACTTGAGCCCCTTTCCCTAGGAGTACCATTAGGTGCGTCCAAAAAGGTTCTTAGCCTATGGTGCATTAGGCGCAAACCATTCACCTATCTTCCACAGAAACTAATACTGTCTCAAAACAGACCAAAGCGAGATTCCATATGACACACATCATCTACTAGTTCCATCGGGTGCGTCCAAATTGATTTCCAGAAATATTCTTTGACTACGCAAACCGTGCTCCTATCTTGCATCAAGATTACCACTATCTCCAAATAGACCAAACCGAACTTCCATTTGAGCCTCTTCAACTAGGAGTACCATCAGGTGCGTCCAAAATGGTTCTTAGCCTATGGTGCACTTGGTGCAAACCGTGCACCTATCTTGCACAGAAACTAACATTGTCTCCCAACACACCAAAGTGAGGTTCCATATGACACATGTCATCTACGTGTTCCATCAGGTGCATCTAAATTGATTTCCGAGCATATTCTATGTCCATGCAAACCGTGCTCCTATCTTGCATCAAGATTAACAGTATCTCCAAATAGACCAAACTGTGCTTCCACTTGAGCCTCTTCACCTAGGATTACCATCAAGTGCATCCAAAATGGTTTCTTAGACTATGGTGAATTAGGCGAAAACTGTGCACCTATCTTGCACCTAAACTAACACTATGTTCAAATGAATCGAAGTGATTCCATGTGACACACATCATCTAGGAGTTCTATCGGGTGCGTCCAAATTGATTTTTGTGAATATACTATCTTCAACTGGACCGAAGCGAGATTCCATATGACAAACTTCAGCTAGTAGTTCCATCAGGTGCCTCTAGTAGTTCCATTGGGTGTGTCCACATTGATTTCTAAGAATATGGTACGTTCAAAGCAAATCGTGCGCCTATCATACATCAAGATGAGAACTATCTCCAAACAGACCAAACCAAGCTTCCACTTGAGCCTCTTCACCAAGGAGTACCACTGGGTGCGTCCAAAATGGTTTCTTAGACTATGGTGCATTAGGTGCAAACCGTGCACCTATCTTGCACCAAAACTAACACTATCTCCAAATAGACCAAAGCAAAATTCCAAATGACGCACATCATCTAGGAGTTCCATCGGGTGTGTCCAAATTGATTTCCGAGCATATGGTATGTTCCATGTAAACCATGCACCTATCTTGCATCAAGATTAGCACTATATCCAAACAGACCAAACCAAGCTTTCACTTCAGCCTCTTCACCGAGGAGTACAATCGGGTGCTTCCACAATAGTTTCGACCCTATGGTGCATTAGGCGCAAACCGTGCACCTATCTTGCACTGAAACTAACATTGTCTCTAAATAGACCAAAGCGAGACTCGATATGACACACATCATCTAAGAGTTCTATTGGGTGTGTATAAATTGATTTCTAGGCATATGGTATGTTACATGCAAACCGTGCACCTATCTTACATCAAGATTAGCACTATCTCCAAACAGACCGAACCGAGCTTCCACATCAGCCTCTTCACCTAGGAGTATCATCGGGTGCTTCCACAATGGTGTCTAAGCTTATGGTGCATTAGGCGCAAACCATGTACCTATCTTGCACTGATACTAACATTGTCTCCAAACGGACCGAAGTAAAATTCTATATGACACACATTATCTAGGAGTTCTATCGGGTGCGTCAAAATTGATTTCCGAGCATATGGAACGTTCCATGCAAACCGAGCACCTATCTTGCATCAAGATTAGCACTATATCCAAATCGAGCTTCTACTTGAGCCCCTCTACCTAGGAGTAACGTCACGTGCGTCCAAAATGGTTTTTCTTAGCCTATGGTGCATTAGGCACAAACCGTGTACCTATCTTGCACCGAAACTAACACTATCTCCAAAGAGACCGAAGTGAGATTCTATATGACACACGTCAACTAGGAGTTCTATTGGGTGCTTCCAAAAGATTTCTAAGCATATAGTAAGTTCCATGTAATTCGTGCACCTATCTTGCATCAAGATTAGCACTATCTCAAAACCGAGCTTCCACTTGAGCCCCTTTATCTAGGAGTACCATCGTGTGCGTCCAAAACGGTTTCTTAGCCTATGGTGCATTAGGCACAAACCATGTACCTATCTTGCACCGAAACGAACACTATCTCCAAAGAGACCGAAGTGAGATTCGATATGACACACGTCATCTAGGAGTTCTATTGGGTGCTTCCAAATAGATTTCTAAGCATATGGTACATTCCATGCAATTCATGCACCTATCTTTCATCAAGATTAGCATTATCTCCAAACAGACCAAACTGATCTTCCACTTGAGCCCCTTTACCTTGGAGTATCATTGGGTACATCCCAAATGGTTTCTTAGCCTATGACGCATTAGGCCCAAACTGTGTACCTATCTTGCACCAAAACTAACTCTGTCTCCAAACAGATTGAAGCAAGATTCCATATGACACATGTCATCTAGGAGTTCTATTGGGGTGCGTCCAATTGGATTTCCTAGCATATAGTACGTTCTATGCAAACCATGCACCCATCTTGCATCAAGATTAGCAGTATCTCCAAACAGATCGAACCGAACTTCCACTTGAGCCTCTTCACCTAGGAGTATCATCGGGTGCTTCCACAATGGTTTTTGAGCCTATGGTGCATTATGCGCAAACCATGCACCAATCTTGCACCTAATCTAACACTGTCTCGAAACAAAGAAGCGAGATTCCATATGATACACATCATCTAGGAGTTCTATCGGGTGCGTCCAAATTGATTTTTGTGAATATACTATCTTCAACTGCACCAAAGCGAGATTCCATATGAGAAACTTCAGCTAGCAGTTCCATCGGGTGCCTCTAGCAGTTCCATCGGGTGTGTCCACATTGATTTCTAAGCATATGGTACGTTCCATGCAAATCGTGCGCCTATCATACACCCAGATGAGAACTATCTCCAAACAGACCAAACCAAGCTTAAACTTGAGCCTCTTCACGAAGGAGTACCACCGGGTGCGTCCAAAATGGTTTCTTAGACTATGGTGCATTAGGTGCAAACCGTGCACCTATCTTGCACCAAAACTAACACTATCTCCAAATGGACCAAAGCAAAATTCCATATGACGCACATCATCTAGGAGTTCTATCAGGTGTGTCCAAATTGATTTCCGTGCATATGGTATGTTCCATGCAAACCATGCACCTATCTTGCATCAAGATTAGCACTATATCGAAACAGACCAAACCGAGCTTTCACTTGAGCCTCTTCACCTAGGAGTACAATCGGGTGCTTCCACAATAGTTTCGACCCTATGGTGCATTAGGCGCAAACCGTGCACATATCTTGCACTGAAACTAACATTGTCTCTAAATAGACCAAAGCGAGACTCCATATGACACACATCATCTAAGAGTTCTATTGGGTGCGTATGAATTGATATGGTATGTTACATGCAAACCGTGCACCTATCTTACATCAAGATTAGCACTATCTCCAAACAGACCGAGCCGAGCTTCCACATCAGCCTCTTCACCTAGGAGTATCATCGGGTGCTTCCACAATGGTGTCTAAGCTTATGGTGCATTAGGCGCAAACCGTGTACCTATCTTGCACTAATACTAACATTGTCTCCAAACGGACCGAAGCGAGATTCTATGTGACACACATTATCTAGGAGTTCTATCGGGTGCGTCGAAATTGATTTCCGAGCATATGGAACGTTCCAAGCAAACTGTGCACCTATCTTGCATCAAGATTAGCACTATATCCATATCGAGGTTCTACTTGAGCCCCTCTACCTAGGAGTAACATCACGTGCGTCCAAAATGGTTCTTAGCTTATGGTGCATTAGCCACAAACCATGTACCTATCTTGCACCGAAACTAACACTATCTTCAAAGAGACCGAAGTGAGATTCTATATGACACATGTCAACTAGGAGATCTATTGGGTGCGTCCAAAAAGATTTCTAAGCATATAGTACGTTTCATGTAATTCGTGCACCTATCTTGCATCAAGATTAGCACTATCTCAAAACCGAGCTTCCACTTGAGCCCCTTTACCTAGGAGTACCATCGTGTGCGTCCAAAACGGTTTCTTAGCCTATGGTGCAATGGGCACAAACCATGTACCTATCTTGCACCGAAACTAACACTATCTCCAAAGAGACCGATGTGAGATTCTATGTGACACACGTCATCTAGGAGTTCTATTGGGTGCTGCCAAATAGAATTCTAAGCATGTGGTACATTCCATGCAATTCATGCACATATCTTTCATCAAGATTAGCACTATCTCCAAACAGACCAAACTGAGCTTCCACTTGAGCCCCTTTACCCAGGAGTATCATCGGGTACATCCCAAATGGATTCTTAGCCTATGATGCATTAGGCCCAAACTGTGTACCTATCTTGCACCAAAACTAACTATATCTCCAAACAGACCGAAGCGAGATTCCATATGACACATGTCATCTAGGAGTTCTATTGGGGTGCGTCCAAATGGATTTCTTAGCAAATGGTACGCTCCATGCAAACTGTTCACCCATCTTGCATCAAGATTAGCAGTATCTCCAAACAGATCGAACCGACCTTCCACTTGAGCCTCTTCACCTAGGAGTATCATCGGGTGCTTCCACAATGGTTTTTGAGCCTATGGTGCATTATGCGCAAACCATGCACCAATCTTGCACCTAAACTAACACTGTCTCGAAACAATGAAGCGA
>NC_012877.2:30625598-30704048 GCF_000003195.3 Sorghum bicolor
AAATTTTTGCAAGTTTTCAAAATAGAAGAAAATAATTAATTGTGTAGTTTTGTGCTCATAAAAATATAGAAAAAAATATTTTTTATAAAATTAAAATTTATCATAGGGTTTAGCAACATTGTTGTGCATACATGCTGGTGCATATGTTTTAATATGATGTTTGTTTGTTGCTCCTTTGTGTATTGAGAGTGAGAAAAAAAATCTTTAAAATGCATTTAATTAGTAGGTCAATCATACTCGTCTGACACGTCTTTCCGTTTTTCTACAATCAAACTCCTTGACTCTCAGCTTATGCTTTCATTTGGAGTTTCTCAAAATCTTTTATTTCAAATCACTCCTTCCAGTTCCTTATCCGTCAACCAATCTGTAAAAACTGACCAAGAATTATTCCAACATTTTTTGTGGAACTTGTTCCCACTTGACTGTGAGCATAATCTAATTTTTAGATGCTCTGAATTATCTTATCATGAGTTCCAAATACTTTATTTGGGTTCCTAGTGTCTCTAAGAATTTTTTCCGTAAATTTTCAAAACTTTCGGAGTATTTTTATGGTTTAAATAATAATTCTAGACTTTCTAGAAATATTTTATTCACAAAAATAATTAATAATAAATCTTTCTTTTTACCCCAACGTCCAAGCCATGATCTCAAATGCCAATGTATTTTTTTTTACTAGTGGGCTTATTGAATGGGTCAAAATAGAACTAAAACAAAGATTCTACAAGTAGAGATATATAGACTCATTGGACAGTCTACATAGTCAGGGAACATCGAAAGAGAATTTATCTTAAATTGAGAAATAAATAGATAATGGTGATTTATTATGTATGAATGACATATGTATGACATCAGCATAATATTTAATTACTAAAATAATGCTCATCTTTAATTTACCATGCATGCGTGACGCTCATTAGTTACTGGTGGCGATGGAAGACTGCTATTGCACGACTTGCATCTACTGAACATGATTACAGTGTCCAAAAAAAAAACTTGTATAGAGCAGCGCTTGATTTGTAGAAAAAGATGGTCTACACGTAATAAGACTCCTGACTCCATGGACTGCAACGACGTATCTCCAGCGACCTCGAGAAAGAAGACCTATGGCTTTGGCAATCTATTAATAGGGAAGTAGCATGGATTGTATGAAAATTACCTAGGGCTCGACGGATGGATGATCGCTTCCTGCGTGGGTTCGGTGGAGAAGCAACAAGCGGCCACGGCAACTTGGGCGGACAAGTTTGGCTACTCGACATGGTGGCGAACACTTAGTGACTTCGTGACTTGATGTTTAGCTTGCTGAATGAGAGATCAGGTACTGAACGGAAAGAAAATAAGAAGCGAATCAAATGATGAGTACTGAACAAAGAGGGAGTCACGCACCAGAAGAGACGATGATGATGATCACAGGCGATGGACTGGAGAGATGACGAAAAAAAAATATAATTTACTGCCGTGGAATTCCCAGACTAGGAGCTCCATTTACGGTATTTTTGTGTTTCTCCTAAGAGGTTGGTACATATATATAGGAAGGAAAACTCTCCACATCTATATCAACTAGCAATATGGTACTAATTAATGTTGCATCTTCCACCTTTACTAATAGGCCTAATTAATTATTAAAGCCCACTAGTAAAAAAAAATACATTGGCATTTGAGATCATGGCTTGGACGTTGGGGTAAAAAGAAAGATTTATTATTAATTATTTTTGTGAATAAAATATTTCTAGAAAGTCTAGAATTATTATTTAAGTCATGAAAAATATTTCAAAAGCTCTAAAAATTTGGAAAAATTTCTCGGAGATATTATGAAATACGAGGAACCCAAATAAAGTATTTGGAACTCATGATAAGATAATTCAGAGCATCTAAAAAATAGATTATGCTCACAGTCAAGTGGGAACAAGTTCCACAAAAAATGTTGGAATAATTCTTGGTCAGTTTTTACAGATTGGTTGACGGATAAGGAACTGGAAGGAGTGATTTGAAATAAAAGATTTTGAGAAACTCCAAATGAAAGCATAAGCTGAGAATCAAGGAGTTTGATTGTAGGAAAAGGGAAAGACGTGTCAGACGAGTATGATCGACCTACTAATTAAATGCATTTTAAAGATTTTTTTTTCTCACTCTCAATACACAAAGGAGCAACAAACAAACATCATATTAAAACATATGGACCAGCATGTATGCACAACAATGTTGCTAAACCCTATGATAAATTTTAATTTAATAAAAAATATTTTTTTCTATATTTTTATGAGCACAAAACTACACAATTAAATTATTTTCTTCTATTTTGAAAACTTGCAAAAATTTAGGGTGTTACACAACTGGACCGAAGCGAGATTCCATATGACAAACTTCAGCTAGTAGTTCCATCGGGTGCCTCTAGCAGTTCCATCGGGTGTGTCCACATTGATTTCTAAGCATATGGTACGTTGCATGCAAATCGTGCGCCTATCATACACCAAGATGAGAACTATCTCCAAACAGACCAAATCGAGCTTCCACTGAGCCTCTTCACCAAGGAGTACCACCGGGTGCGTCCAAAATGGTTTCTTAGATTATGGTGCATTAGGTGCAAACCGTGCACCTATCTTGCACCAAAACTAACACTATCTCCAAATGGACCAAAGCAAAATTCCATATGACGCACATCATCTAGGAGTTCTATCGGGAGTGTCCGAATTGATTTCTGAGCATATGCTATGTTCCATGCAAACCATGCACCTATCTTGCATCAAGATTAGCACTATATCGAAACAGACCAAACCGAGCTTTCACTTGAGCCTCTTCACCTTGGAGTACAATCGGGCGCTTCCACAATGGTTTCGACCCTATGGTGCATTAGGCGCAAACCGTGCACCTATCTCGCACTGAAACTAACATTGTCTCTAAATAGACCAAAGCGAGACTCCATATGACACACATCATCTAAGAGTTCTATTGGGTGCGTATAAATTGATTTCTAGGCACATGGTATGTTACATGCAAACAGTGCACCTATCTTACATCAAGATTAGCACTATCTCCAAACAGACCAAATCGAGCTTCCACATCAGCCTCTTCACTAAGGAGTATCATCGGGTGCTTCTACAATGGTGTCTAAGCTTATGGTGCATTACGCGCAAACCATGTACCTATCTTGCACTGATACTAACATTGTCTCCAAACGGACCGAAGCGAGATTTTATATGACACACATTATCTAGGAGTTCTATCGGTGCGTCAAAATTGATTTCCGAGCATATGGAACGTTCCATGCAAACCGTGCACCTACCTTGCATCAAGACTAGCACTATATCCAAATCGAGCTTCTACTTGAGCCCCTCTACCTAGGAGTAACATCACGTGCGTCCAAAATGGTTTCTTAGCCTATGGTGCATTAGGCACAAACCGTGTACCTATCTTGCACCGGAACTAACACTATCTCCAAAGAGACCGAAGTGAGATTCTATATGACACACGTCAACTAGGAGTTCTATTGGGTGCTTCCAAATAGATTACTAAGCATATAGTACGTTCCATGTAATTCGTGCACCTATCTTGCATCAAGATTAGCACTATCTCAAAATCGAGCTTCCACTTGAGCCCCTTTACCTAGGAGTACCATCGTGTGCGTCCAAAACGGTTTCATTAGGCACAAACCATGTACCTATCTTGCACCGAAACTAACACTATCTCCAAAGAGACCGAAGTGAGATTCTATATGACACACGTCATCTAGGAGTCTATTGGGGTGCGTCCAAATGGATTTCTTAGCATATGGTACGTTCCATGCAAACCGTGCACCTATCTTCCATCAAGATTAGCACTATCTCCAAACAGATCGAACCGACCTTCCACTTGAGCCTCTTCACCTAGGAGTATTATCGGGTGCTTCCACAATGGTTTCTGAGCCTATGGTGCATTATGCGCAAACCATGCACCAATCTTGCACCTAAACTAACATTGTATCCGAACAAATTGAAGCAAGATTCCACATGACACACATGATCTAGGAGTTCTATCGGGTGCGTCCAAATTGATTTCCGAGAATATGGTACGTTCCATGCAAACGTACACCTATCTCGCATCAAGATTTGCACTATCTCCAAATAGACCAAACCGAGCTTTCACTTGATCCTCTTCACCTAGGAGTACCATTGGGAACTTTCACAATGGTTTCTGACCCTGTGGTGCACTGGGCATAAACCATGCACCTATCTTGCACCGAAACTAATACTATCTCCTACTGGACTAAAGCGAGATACCATATGATATAATTCATCAGGTGCATCTACAGTTCCATCGGGTTTTTCCAAATTGATTTCTAAGCATATGGTATGTTCCATGCAAACCATGCACCTATCTTGCATCAAGATTAGAACTATCTCCAAACAGACAGAACCAAGATTCCACTTGAGCCTCTTCACCAAAGAGTACCATCGTGTGCGTCCAAAATAGTTTCTTAGACTATGGTGCATTAGGCACAAACCGTGTACCTATCTTGTACCGAAACTAACACTATCTCTAAAGAGACCGAAGTGAGATTCTATATGACACATGTCATCTAGGAGTTCTATTGGGTGCTTCCAAATATATTTCTAAGCATATGGTACGTTCGATGCAATTCGTGCACCTATCTTGCATCAAGTTTAGCACTATCTCCAAACAAAGCAAACTGAGCTTCCACTTGAGCCCCTTTACATAGGAGTATCATCGGATGCATCCAAAATGGTTTCTTAGACTATGATGCATTAGGCGCAAACTGTGTACCTATCTTGCACCAAAACTAACTTGTCTCCAAACAGATCAAAGCGAGATTCCATATGACACATATCATCTGGGAGTTCTATTGGGTGCGTCCAAATGGATTTCTTAGCATATGATATGTTCCATGCAAACTATGTACCTATCTTGCATTAAGATTAGCACTATCTCCAAACAGATCGAACTGACCTTCCACTTGAGCCTCTTCACCTAGGAATATCATCGGGTGCTTCCATAATGGTTTCTGAGGCTATGGTGCATTATGCGCAAACCATGCACCAATCTTGCACCTAAACTAACATAGTCTCCAAACAAGTTGAAGCCAGATTCCATATGACACACATGATCTAGGAGTTCTATCGGGTGCGTCCAAATTGATTTCAGAGAATACGGTACGTTCCATGCAAACCGTACACCTATCTTTCATAAAGATTAGCACTATCTCCAAACAGATCGAATCGAGCTTTCACTTGAGCCTCTTCACCTAGGAGTACCATCAGGAACTTCCAGAACGGTTTCTGAGCCTATGGTGCACTAGGCACAAACCATGCAACTATCTTGCACCGAAACTAATACTATCTCCAACTGGACCGAAGCGAGATTCCATATGATACACTTCATCTAGTAGTTCCATCGGGTGCATCTACAGTTTCATCGAGTTTGTCTAAATTGATTTCTGAGCATATGGTATGTTCCATGCAAACCATGCACCTATCTTGCATCAAGATTAGAACTATCTCCAAACAGACAGAACCTAGATTCCACTTGAGCCTCTTCACTAAGGAGTACCATCGTGTGCGTCCAAAATAGTTTCTTAGCCTATGGTGCATTAGGCACAAATCGTGTACCTATCTTGCACCGAAACTAACACAATCTCCCAAGAGACCGAAGTGAGATTCTATATGACACACATCATCTAGGAGTTCTATTGGGTGCTTCCAAATATATTTCAAAGCATATGGTATGTTCCTTGCAATTCGTGCACCTATCTTGCATCAAGATTAGCACTATCTCCAAACAAAGCAAACTAAGCATCCACTTGAGCCCCTTTACCTAAGGTGCATCCAAAATGGTTTCTTAGCCTATGATGCATTTGGCACAAACTGTGTACCTATCTTGCACCAAAACTAACTCTGTCTCCAAACAGACCAAAGCGAGATTCCATATGAGACATGTCATTTAGGAGTTCTATTGGGGTGCGTCCAAATGGATTTCTTAGCATATGGTATGTTCCATGCAAACCGTGCACCTATCTTGCATCAAGATTAGCACAATCTCCAAACAGATCGAACCGACCTTCCACTTGAGCCTCTTCACCTAGGAGTATTATCGGGTGCTTCCATAATGGTTTCCGAGCCTATGGTGCATTATGCGCAAACCATGCACCAATCTTGCACCTAAACTAACACTGTCTCCAAACAGATTGAAGCAAGATTCCATATGACACACATGATCTAGGTGTTCTATCGGGTGCGTCCAAATTGATTTTCGAGAATATGGTATGTTCCATGCAAACCATACACCTATCTTGCATCAAGATTAGCACTATCTCCAAACAGACCGAACCGAGCTTTCACTTGAGCCTCTTCACCTAGGAGTACCATCAGGAACTTTCACAATGGTTTCTGTGCCTATGGTGCACTGGGGACAAACCATGCACCTATCTTGCACCGAAACTAATACCATCTCCAACTGGACTGAAGCGAGATTCCATATGATACACTTCATCTAGTAGTTCCATCGGGTGCATCTACAGTTCCATCAGGTGTGTCCAAATTGATCTCTGAGCATATGGTATGTTCCATTCAAACCGTGCACCTATCTTGCATCAAGATTAGAACTATCTCCAAACAGACAGAACCAAGATTCAACTTGAGTGCTTCACCAAGGACTATCATCGTGTGCATCCAAAATAGTTTCTTAGCCTATGGTGCATTGGCCACAAACCGTGTACCTATCTTGCACCAAAACTAATACTATGTCCAAAGAGACTGAAGTTAGATTCTATGTGACACAGGTCATCTAGGAGTTCTATTGGGTGCTTCTAAATATATTTCTAAGCATATGGTACGTTCCATGCAATTCGTGCACCTATCTTGCATCAAGATTAGCACTATCTCCAAACAAACCAAACTGAGCTTCCCCTTGATCCCCTTTACCCAGGAATATCATCAGGTGCATCCAAAATGGTTTCTTAGCCTATGATGCATTAGGCGCAAACTATGTAGCTATCTTGCACCAAAACTAACTCCGTCTCCAAACAGACCGAAGCGAGGTTCCATATGACACATATCATTTAGGAGTTCTATAGGGGTGCGTCCAAATGGATTTCTTAGCATATGGTATGCTCCATGCAAATCGTGCACCTATCTTGCATCAAGATTAGCATTATCTCCAAACAGATCGAACTGAGCTTCCACTTGAGCCTCTTCACCTAGGAGTATTATCGGGTGCTTCCATAATGTTTTTCGAGCCTATGGTGCATTATGCGCAAACTATGCACCAATCTTGCACCTAAACTAACACTGTCTCCAAACAGATTGAAGCAAGATTCCATATGACACACATGATCTAGGAGTTCTATCGGGTGCGTCCAAATTGATTTCCGAGAATATGGTATGTTCCATGCAAACCGTACACCTATCTTGCATCAAGATTAGCACTATCTCCAAACAGACCGAACCGAGCTTTCACTTGAGCCTCTTCACCTAGGAGTTCCATTGGGAACTTTCACAACGGTTTCTCAGCCTATGATGCACTGGGCACAAACCATGCACCTATCTTGCAACGAAACTAATACTATCTCCAACTGGACCGAAGTGAGATTCCATATGATACACTTCATCTAGTAGTTCCATCGGGTGCATCTACAGTTCCATCGGTTTGTCCAAATTGATTTTTGAACATATGGTATGTTCCATGCAAACCATGCACCTATCTTGCATGAAAATTAGAACTATCTCCAAACAGACAGAACCAAGATTCCACTTGAGCCTCTTCACCAAGGAGTACCATCGTGTGCGTCCAAAATAGTTTCTTAGCCTATGGTGCATTAGGCACAAACCGTGTACCTATCTTGCACCGAAACTAACACTATCTCCCAAGAGACCGAAGTGAAATTCTATATGACACACATCATCTAGGAGTTTTATTAGGTGCTTCCAAATATATTTCGTAGCATATGGTATGTTGCATGCAATTCGTGCACCTATCTTGCATCAAGATTAGCACTATCTCCAAACAAAGCAAACTAAGCTTCCACTTGAGCCCCTTTACCTAAGGTGCATCCAAAATGGTTTCTTAGCCTATGATGCATTTGGCGCAAACTGTGTACCTATCTTGCACCAAAACTAACTCTGTCTCCAAACAGACCAAAGCGAGATTCCATATGAGACATGTCATTTAGGAGTTCTATTGGGGTGCGTCCAAATGGATTTCTTAGCATATGGTATGTTCCATGCAAACCGTGCACCTATCTTGCATCAAGATTAGCACAATCTCCAAATAGATCGAACCGACCTTCCACTTGAGCCTCTTCACCTAGGAGTATTATCGGGTGCTTCCATAATGGTTTCCGAGCCTATGGTGCATTATGCGCAAACCATGCACCAATATTGCACCTAAACTAACACTGTCTCCAAACAGATTGAAGCAAGATTCCATAGGACACACATGATCTAGGTGTTCTATCGGGTGCGTCCAAATTGATTTCCGAGAATATGATATGTTCCATGCAAACCATACACCTATCTTGCATCAAGATTAGCACTATCTCCAAACAGATCGAACCGAGCTTTCACTTAAGCCTCTTCACCTAGGAGTACCATCGGGAACATACACAATGGTTTCTGTGCCTATGGTGCACTGGGGACAAACCATGCACCTATCTTGCACCGAAACTAATACCATCTCCAACTGGACTGAAGCGAGATTCCATATGATACACTTCATCTAGTAGTTCCATCGGGTGCATCTACAGTTCCATCAGGTGTGTCCAACTTGATCTCTGAGCATATGGTATGTTCCATTCAAACCGTGCACCTATCTTGCATCAAGATTAGAACTATCTCCAAATAGACAGAACCAAGATTCCACTTGAGCGCTTCACCAAGGACTATCATCGTGTGCATCCAAAATAGTTTCTTAGCCTATGGTGCATTGGGCACAAACCGTGTACCTATCTTGCACCAAAACTAACACTATGTCCAAAGAGACTGAAGTTAGATTCTATGTGACACACGTCATCTAGGAGTTCTATTGGGTGCTTCTAAATATATTTCTAAGCATATGGTACGTTCCATGCAATTCGTGCACCTATCTTGCATCAAGATTAGCACTATCTCCAAACAAACCAAACTGAGCTTCCCCTTGATCCCCTTTACCCAGGAGTATCATCAGGTGCATCCAAAATGGTTTCTTAGCCTATGATGCATTAGGCGCAAACTATGTAGCTATCTTGCACCAAAACTCACTCCGTCTCCAAACAGACCGAAGCGAGATTCCATATGACACATGTCATTTAGGAGTTCTATAGGGGTGCGTCCAAATGGATTTCTTAGCATATGGTATGTTCCATGCAAATCGTGCACCTATCTTGCATCAAGATTAGCATTGTCTCCAAACAGATCGAACTGAGCTTCCACTTGAGCCTCTTCACCTAGGAGTATTATCGGGTGCTTCCATAATGTTTTTCGAGCCTATGGTGCATTATGCGCAAACTATGCACCAATCTTGCACCTAAACTAACACTGTCTCCAAACAGATTGAAGCAAGATTCCATATGACACACATGATCTAGGAGTTCTATCGGGTGCGTCCAAATTGATTTCCGAGAATATGGTATGTTCCATGCAAACCGTACACCTATCTTGCATCAAGATTAGCACTATCTCCAAACAGACCGAACCGAGCTTTCACTTGAGCCTCTTCACCTAGGAGTTCCATTGGGAACTTTCACAACGGTTTCTCAGCCTATGGTGCACTGGGCACAAACCATGCACCTATCTTGCAACGAAACTAATACTATCTCCAACTGGACTGAAGTGAGATTCCATATGATACACTTCATCTAGTAGTTCCATCGGGTGCATCTACAGTTCCATCGGTTTGTCCAAATTGATTTTTGAACATATGGTATGTTCCATGCAAACCATGCACCTATCTTGCATGAAAATTAGAACTATCTCCAAACAGATAGAACCAAGATTCCACTTGAGCCTCTTCACCAAGGAGTACCATCGTGTGCGTCCAAAATAGTTTCTTAGCCTATGGTGCATTAGGCACAAACCGTGTACCTATCTTGCACCGAAACTAACACTATCTCCAAAGAGACCGAAGTGAGATTCTATATGACACACATCATCTAGGAGTTCTATTAGGTGCTTCCAAATATATTTCGAAGCATATGGTATGTTCCATGCAATTCGTGCACCTATCTTGCATCAAGATTAGCACTATCTCCAAACAAAGCAAACTAAGCTTCCACTTGAGCCCCTTTACCTAAGCTGCATCCAAAATGGTTTCTTAGCCTATGATGCATTTGGCGCAAACTGTGTACCTATCTTGCACCAAAACTAACTCTGTCTCCAAACAGACCAAAGCGAGATTCCATATGAGACATGTCATTTAGGAGTTCTATTGGGGTGCGTCCAAATGGATTTCTTAGCATATGGTATGTTCCATGCAAACTGTTGACGGTCGTTAATGCTCACATTTAACTGTCAACCAATCATGGAAAAAGATCTAAATGGAACCAACACCTTGACTTAGGGTTTTATTTGACAGAATTCCACGAGTTTAGTGTTTGTCTATTTCTACAGGGGGTTATCACGAAATATGAAAGAAAGGCCCACACATCGGGTTTACATAGAGATATTAACGTGTCGCGCAATTTTCTATCATCTAGAAGACTCCAGAAGCCACGGGAACGAACGGAAAGGAAATCGGGCTCGGAGGCAGGGCGCTCGCCCAACTCTCCTGGTCGCCCGCCCAGCTATAGTGCCCAATCAGGACACGTTTCGCGGATTATGCTCCACCGACCTAAAGGATCATGGTAAACCGTGCGATCAATGTCGGTTTGATCCGACGGCCCTGATTCACTTGAAGGGACTATAAAATCAGACCCCCTGGCCCCTGGAGATCATACCTCTTCTACAGAATCAAAGCTAGGGTTTCAATTCTTCATCCAAGTAGAGAGGATCCCTCTAGTTCTTCTAGTTCTAGTTCTAGTTCATCTAGTTCTAGTTCTAGTTCCTCTAGTTCTAGTTCTAGTTAGTTCTAGTTGTAATCTAGAAAATAGGGAGAGAGAAGAGGAGAGCGGAGGAGGTGGAGCCGGATCTGTCGGATTTTCCTCAACATTGTACTTTTTGCAGCAACTGGTTCGTTCTTGATCGTTCTCCAGGTTCTTCAATTCCTAATTCCTGAGTTCTTTTATTACTTTTATTTACATTCAAGTTATTTATTGGATTCCCGCTTGCATCAAGTGCTCTAATCTTTGCAATATTAGAGTAGTAATTAATAGATTAGACGTGGTGTTTCGTCTTGCAATTACCTGGAATTGCACCCAATCCTGCGGATTGTTGTGGTAGCCCTAGGGTAGTGACAGCCCTAACGGTCGACGTATTCCACCACGTTCGGATCGGTGTTTGTAGGACCGTAGTCGGAGCTTCCTAGCCCACTTCTCATCTCTTTCTGTGGTTAGTGTTCTGATGTCCCGAAATAGATAACCTTGAAGTAATTCTTGATTCTTAGATCAACTAGAGAACTCTCAGGAAACTTCCTCTCTTCCCACCAAAAATAATTATATAGTTATCCTTGGGCGATCTTGATTCTTAATTAGTACACTCACGTTCTCTGTGGAAAATCGATACTCTGGAATACTCCCGGGTGAAAGCTACATCGGTATCCGTGCGCTTGCGGATTTTTCTGTTTGCGTTTAAAATACCCAACAAGCTTTCTGGCGCCGTTGCTGGGGAACGGTAGCTGTGCTAGTTTCGAACCAAGTCGTCCGTGTATCCTTTTTCTTTTCCTTTTTTACCACACTCACCTTATCACTTTCACCATACCACATGGATTTCACTCTAAGCATTAATGAGCATAGAATTTATTTCATAGCCACTTCATTTACTCCATGCTCATATGCAACATCTTCACAATCGATTGGTCTCTCCAACATCACCACATTCAAGATCTCCAACCCCCTCTTCCTTTCTATTCATAAAAACTTTAAAAGGGCAGTTGTCGATGCATATGTCTATATTAAATATTGCAGATCTCATTGAGTTGATCTTGATATAGGTCAGCGTTGGAGGGGAAACCACTTCGCTGACATAAATTGATGGTTTCCCAAGGATAAGCTTAGTGTCCTAAAACAAGCACTGATCAGATCGTAACATAAGCTTTTAATTATTTGCAACATTACCTTGTGTATTGAGCATATAAGGATAATTGTAAAAAAATTCCTTCGGGTATTCTTATCACTAACCTTTCTAGGATTGGAGCAAGAAGATTGGATGAATGACAAGCACAAGGTATGTACAACCAATCATCATACAACATTGAATTAAATTCATCCAAACTTGAATTTTACAAAATTCAAGCTTGGGGGAGTACTTTATATAAAAACATCATTTGTCATGTTGCTATGTTGGTTGTCCCTACCTTTGAGACATGCTCAATTTGTTAAATAGTAATCACACTACTTCATCTCCACTTGAGTAGATCTCTATAAAAGCCATCACGCTACCTTTGTTTATCCTAGTAAGTGTTAGTTTGGAAGTACTGTACATACTTCTACTGGTTTTTAAATTAAGCATGGTGCTTAGGTTAAACAGCCTTCCTTAATCTAATTAGACATGGAGTCTAGTTTGGTTATTGAACCAAAAACTGCTTGTGTAGACATTGGTATATTTTGTCAGACTAACTCCTGCAGAAAAAAGAAAACTTTCAATATCGACCTGGCAAGTCTTGAGATAAACTCACATTGGAGACAAAGAGAGACACACATGAAGTTTAACAATTTACACAAGGAAGACATAGCTCACAAGAGATGATCCATGGAGGGTGCCACCAACACGATGCACAACTGCAAAGAAAGGAAAGCTTCCATAAGGTAATACTGTACCGTCACTCTTCAAGAAAGGTAACATCTTAAAGTACTTGACTATCACTTCTATAAGCTTCTCCTTGGTTCTGGCGTTCACATGAATAAAAGAGACAAACATGTATGATCTACAACTCTAGATTAACCAACCCAATCGATTCAACATGTTTAGTCCTTCCACCTTTGTGATTCCACACTCCTAATCATATTAGCTAAAATGTTGCACACTCAATCTTTGGAAGATATAAACAAAACATATATATAGATAGATGATCTTTCCATATGGTTGAGCAATCTAATCTGACAAATGTTAAATACTACACTTATGATTTTATTATCCATCAACTTTGTCTTGCTCACTATGCTTGAGGTTAGAGAAGAACAAATACACTTTTGGTTCTGTTGGTGTTTTCCACCAACAGAGCCCATGCACTTGATCTCTGCCTTGTTTCTATGAGCAGGTACACTTCGAGCAGCATATGAAGGACTTTTACAACTCCCAGACTCCACCAAGTGAAGAACCTAGATCTACGAGCACAAACACACTGGAGAGACTGGACACTCAGGCAATCACTGCCCTGAGATGCTTGAGGACATAACTACTGGAGTAACCCGTGGAAGTAATTACTGACCTTCTGCCGGTCAAGAGATACAATCCAGGACGTCCCGTCATCCCGATCTCCATTGGCATGGTGGACTTCCTAGAAGCACTCTGCAACTTTGGCTCCAGCGTCAATATTATGCTCAGGGTACTCTATGAAAAATTCTTTACACATCCTTTCCTAGAAACAACCATGTGTTTGCAGCTTGCAGATCAGACACTAAGTTTCCCAAAGGGAATATTGAAGAACCTCTACGTCCGAGTTGGTACCTTATACGCTCCAGTAGACTTCGTGGTGATAGAGACTGATACTGATGAGAGGGCACCCATCATCCTAGGGAGGCCATTCCTGAACACCTCGGGAGCTGTCATCTACCCTAGTGCTGCCAAGATCAGTTTCTACATCAAGGGGAAGAAGGAGACGTTTTCCTTCAAGAACAAGACCACACAAATCCCAGAGCAATCCCGACATGAACCAAGGAAGAGGACCAACAGGAGGAACAGGAACAAGCAAATGTGTACTGAGTCAGCTAAGATGGTCACTGCAGCTCAAGGAGGTCAAGATCGTCAACTCAAGTCACCTTTCTTGATCAAGAAGGACGACCCTGGTGTTCCAAGCATCGAGTGCACAATCAACGGATATTCTTTTCAGAAGACACTACGACACCGGATCTAACGTCAACATAATGGCCGCAGTCACGTATCAGCTCCTGCATGGAACCATTTCTCTACAACCAACATACATTCAGCTCCAGATGATTTTAAGGTTATTGACATGGGAGAAGACAAGTACGATCCACCCATCATCCTTGGAAGACCGTTCCTCAGCATTGTTTAAGCAATCATTACATTGGAACCGGAGAAGTCCACATGCACTTCCCCTCTAACAAGGTACGTCGCTATTTTACTGACCCTAACTATATAGTTGAAGACTCTAAGCAGGTCAGGACAAGAAGAAGACGACGCAACCGCAACCAGAGGAGGCAAATCATCAAGGATGGATGAGCAGACTATGAAGGAGAAGTTGTAAGGTCCGAAGACATACAGTTTGAACAGAACTATCCTGAGGAGACCATAGCACCGAGTCAGGTGTGTAGAGAGAAGATAGTTATACATAAAGAGCAGGCACCACCTGAACCACCGACTACGCCATCCAGCAAATCCCAGGACGACTGAGAAAACAGAGAGTCCCGTTCGGAGGACTTAAAAACACCGAACGCCTTGCCAAGAGGTAAACTTGGTAGTTATCTTTTCCCTTTCAATTATTTTAAAATAGTTTGCTTAGTTAGTCAGGTTCATATCATCTTGAAAAGAAAATAAAAATGTTAAAAATAGTAAGCCCCATGTGAGTATGCTCATGGCATAAAACCCATAAGTACATTCACTGTGGTGGCATAAAAATGAAATAAATATATTCCTGTCCTATAAAAATGAAAATATAAAAATAAATTTATGATCCTACTAAAGAGAGTAACATTTATTGAGGAAGCTCAACATGATAAAGGCCAGATACTTATGCTAACACTTAACTAGTTCCACAAAGCTTTGTTGTCTATTTGAGCTCCACAGAATTCAAGGTTCAAAGAAGACTAGCAGACGGAGGACATCCTAATCGCTGTCAAGGTGCTGCCGACATTCAAATACACCTCCACCACCTGCTAGCTACATCAGAAGAAATTGCGTCAAAATCCAGCTTGGGGGAGAGCACCCCCATTTATCCAGCTAAGTGTTTCTACTCACGTTTATACTTTACTCAAATAATAAAAAGATACATAATCATAAAACCCAAATAAAGATTTTGTGCTTATATATATATCTTTGCTTAGTTTGCTAAATAAATAAATAATTAAAGTTTGCTATGAACCCTCGTGATAAGCTCTCATATGGAAATGATGAATAGTTGCTCTGCTATGACTAGTTCTTAAATTGAAATCTCTCTCAAGTTTAGGCATGACTGTTATTAATTAAGATTTGCTCTGAACCTGAACTTGTGGGGAGAGTACTTGATCTAAAGTCTAAGTCGTTAACGGATACGATATGGGAAGGTTGAGCTGCTATTTATCTGTTCCAAGAGATGCTAGAATTCTAGAGAATTTTATCTTTAAAATGTTGCATGATGAGTTCCTGTATGATGAGAGTTTAAATTCCTACCACAGCCATATATACATGCTTGTTAGACTATAAACTACACATTTACTTTTTACTGCTTATGAGCATTGAGTGTGGTCAAGCTGTGTAGACCCTTAGGAGCTTGTCATGTGGTTAAATCAAGATTCACTTGCACGTTCACTCATACATGCTACTTCTACTCCAGAAGTACCATCCACATATATCCATCCATTTCCATCTCCAGAACCACCCAAAAATATTCTACTCCTAATCCGGGAGAGAATAGCCAAAAACATTCTCCTATTTCTGTTTTTCCCTGTGAAAAAAATGCTCAAGTTATCTTGGTTACTACCTCTTGCTATATTATTTTAGGAGATGAGTGCTCTAAAAAAAGAAAGAAAAAAAGAAAGAACGCGAGGAAATAAAAAGGGGCAAGTGCCCGGAACCTCGAAAGAAAGAAAAAGTGAGACGAGAGGTAAAAATGGACAAGTGTCCGATAGTAGAATTAGGGGTACAAGATACCCACCTGAGAGAAAAAAAATATAGCATCTCATTCTCCTCACAAAGTTTCAAAAGAGCAAGAAAGGTATGTATCCCCTCAAAAGAGCACAAGTAGAATTAGACTTTCACCATTGTTATCACCATACATCATTCATTCGCCGCACATGCACATCTTGATTTGACTTATTGACTTGTTCTTCTGGATCCATGGTTTGACTATGCAATAAATGTTTTGTAAGTATGTATTAGCTGTCTCCCACCTATGAGCTCTAGATATCAAAACCTTATTAGAGTAGGGTGAGAGAGAAGGCAATACCACTATGCCTCATACCAAAAATACCACATACTTTGAGAGAAGGCATACACCATTACTGCCTTGGTAAGGATCCAGAAATACCACAAAAGAGAGACTAGAGAGTCATACAAGGAATCTCTGAGTTTTATTTGAAAATCTGCAAAAACTCCAGAGCTATAGTTAATCAAAGAACAAGAGACATGGTGCTTGACTAGACTGTTCTATCTTTTAACTACTCAAGACAGAAGTGACGGTTACAAGTCCCATGGTGGAAGGTAAAATGAGTAAGTTTAAATCTTAACAGTTTACCCTAACCCAGAGATGAGATCTTGTTTGAATGCATGTCTATCTTTAAGGCATAAAACCACTACAGAAACTCTTGAGTCCATCTTTGCTCAGGGACGAGCAAAGGTTAAGCTTGGGGGAGCTCGTTGACGGTCGTTAATGCTCACATTTAACTGTCAACCAATCATGGAAAAAGATCTAAATGGAACCAACACCTAGACTTAGGGTTTTATCTGACAGAATTTCACGAGTTTAGTGTTTGTCTATTTCTGCAGGGGGTTATCAGGAAATATGAAAGAAAGGCCCACACGTCGAGTTTACATAGAGATATTAACGTGTCGCGCAATTTTCTATCATCTAGAAGACTCCAGAAGCCACGGGAACGAACGGGAAGGAAATCGGGCTCGGAGGCATGGCGCCCGCCCAACTCTCCTAGGCGCCCGCCCAGCTACAGTGCCCAATCAGGACACGTTTCGCGGATTATGCTCCACCGACCTAAAGGATCATGGAAAACCGTGCGATCAATGTCGGTTTGATCCGACGGCCCAGATTCACTTGAAGGGACTATAAAACCAGACCTCCTGGCCCCTGGAGATCATACCTCTTCTACAGAATCAAAGCTAGGGTTTCAATTCTTCATCCAAGTAGAGAGGATCCCTCTAGTTCTTCTAGTTCTAGTTCATCTAGTTCTAGTTCTGGTTCCTCTAGTTCTAGTTCTAGTTAGTTCTAGTTGTAATCTAGAAAATAGGGAGAGAGAAGAGGAGAGCGGAGGAGGAGCCGGATCTGTCGGATTTTCCTCAACATTGTACTTTTGCAGCAACTGGTTCGTTCTTCATCGTTCTCCAGGTTCTTCAATTCATAATTCCTGAGTTCTTTTATTACTTTTATTTACATTCAAGTTATTTATTGGATTCCCGCTTGCATCAAGTGCTCTAATCTTTGAAACATTAGAGTAGTAATTAATAGATTAGACGTGGTGTTTAGTCTTGCAATTACCTGGAATTGCACCCAATCCTGCGGATTGTTGTGGTAGCCCTAGGGTAGTGACAGCCCTAACGGTCGACGTATTCCACCACGTTCGGATCGGTATTTGTAGGACCGTAGTCGGAGCTTCCTAGCCCACTTCTCATCTCTTTCTGTGGTTAGTGTTCTGATGTCCCGAAATAGATAACCTTGAAGTAATTCTTGATTCTTAGATCAACTAGAGAACTCTCAGGAAACTTCCTCTCTTCCCACCAAAAATAATTATATAGTTATCCTTGGGCGATCTTGATTCTTAATTAGTACACTCACGTTCTCTGTGGAAAATCGATACTCTGAAATACTCCCGGGTGAAAGCTACATCGGTATCCGTGCGCTTGCGGATTTTTCTGTTTGTGTTTAAAATACCCAACACAAACCGTGCACCTATCTTGCATCAAGATTAGCACAATCTCCAAACAGATCGAACCGACCTTCCACTTGAGCCTCTTCACCTCGGAGTATTATCGGGTGCTTCCATAATGGTTTTCGAGCCTATGGTGCATTATGCGCAAACCATGCACCAATCTTGCACCTAAACTAACACTGTCTCCAAACAGATTGAAGCGAGATTCCATATGACACACATGATCTAGGAGTTCTATCGGGTGCGTCCAAATTGATTTCCGAGAATATGGTATGTTTCATGCAAACCATACACCTATCTTGCATCAAGATTAGCACTATCTCCAAACAGACCGAACCGAGCTTTCACTTGAGCCTCTTCACCTAGGAGTACCATCGGGAACTTTCACAATGGTTTCTGAGCCTATGGTGCACTAGGGACAAACCATGCACCTATCTTGCACCGAAACTAATACCATCTCCAACTGGACTGAAGTGAGATTTCATATGATACACTTCATCTAGTAGTTCCATCGGGTGCATCTACAGTTCCATCAGGTGTGTCCAAATTGATCTCTGAGCATATGGTATGTTCCATTCAAACCGTGCACCTTGTTGATATTTGGTAACGCAATTAGAAAATGATCCGCAAGCGCACGGATATCGGTGAGCATTTCACCCGGGAGGTTATCCAGAGTTATCGTATTTATATTTTTACCACTGGGAGAAAGGGTGCATCTGACTAACTAAATCTATTGCTACTATCCCTTTAGGCTACAAAGAATGTCTTTCGATGTGAGTGATAAATAGAGAAGACTGCAACCATAGTCTCCTTCTAACCTCGGTAAGGATGATCTACTGTTCTAATGGGGAGGCTAACGGAATCTAGACACCACAAAGGATATTCAACCCGCACCTATAAACCCTATCCTTCCTGCTAACGAGATGTGATCTACAAAGGTAACTCGGAATTGTCACGTTCCTCACTACTACCACGGTCCAGCTAGTCAGGGAATATCTATGAGTACCCCAGCCTAAACACCACGTTTACGCCAGCAATGATTACTCTAAACTCTACGCGAAGAGATTAAAGTAAACTCATAAACCATAAGAACAATAAAACAAGAACTTACTAGAATTTAGAAGTCGAATTACTAAAGAATCCTAGGAGCAAGCTTCGGGTTAGGAGAACTTGATCCCGCAGGTACAAGCTTGGAGTAGACACCGACAGGCCGGGCTTCCTCCAATCAACACCTCCACTCTATCTCTCTCAATCTAGTAGAAACTAGAAGATCTATTTCTACCTTACATTGATTGCTAAGCCTAAAAAGAAATATTAATTAGAGAAGAGGTTTTCCTTCGAGGGCACCCCTCAGTCTCTATGATAATTTCTTCATGTCTTCTCCAGGGGCCAGGGGGGTCTCCTTATATAGTCCTCCCCTTCTATGCGTTTTTGGCTCGATAGGCGAGGTGGTACTATGTTTTCCTTGATCCAATAGGTCGGTGGAATATCCCGAGCGAAGAGAGTCCTGATCTGGCTCCAACAGGGGGCGGGCGCCCAGGCCACCAGGGCGGGCGCCCTGGGCCTGGCCCCGTTTCGCCTCCGCTTCGGTCTCGTGGCTTCTGGAGTTTTCTAGATGATATAAAATTGCGCGGTGCGTTGATATCTCTGTGTAATCCCGACATGTGGGCCTTTCTTCCTTATTTCCTGATAACCCCCTGCAGAAATAGACAAACACCAAAATTCGTGGAATTATGTCAGATAAAACCCTAAGTCTAGATGTTGATTTCATTTGGATCCTTTTCTTTGTTTATTTGATAATTAAATTTGATACTTAAGGACCGTCAACAAGCTCCCCCAAGCTTACCTCTTGCTCGTCCCTGAGCAAGGATAGACTCAGCAATGGATTAGAAGTTGTTGCAATATCTTAAAGATTTGACGGTACACATGCTTTTAATTAAGATCTCATCTCTGAGTTAGAGTAAACTGTCAAGAACTAAAACTTACTTACTTTACCTTTCACCATGGGACTTGTAACCGTCACTTCTGTCTTAAGAGGTTAAAAGATAGAACAGTCTAGCCAAGTGCCATGTCTCTTATTCTTGATCAGCTATAGCTCTAGGGTTTTTGCAGATTTTCAAATAAAACTCAGAGATTCCTTGTATGACTCTCTCATATCTCTCTTTTGTGGTATTTCTGGATCCTTACCAAGGCATTGATGGTATATGCCTTCTCTCAAGATATGTGGTATTTGTGGTATAAGGCATAGTGACATTGCCTTCTCTCTCACCCTACTCTAATAAGGCTTGATATCTGGAGCTCATAGGTGGGAGACAGCTAATACATACTTACAAGACATTTATTGCATAGTCAAACCATGGATCCAGAGAAACAAATCAATAAGCCAAATCAAGATGTGCATGTGTGGCGAATGAATGGTGTATGGTGATGATGGTAATAACAATGGTGAAAGTCTAATTCTACTTTTGCTCTTTTGAGGGGATACATTCCTTCCTTGCTTTTTGAAACTTTATGAGGAGAATGAGATGCTCTCTCTCTTTTTTTTCAGGTGGATATATTGTACCCCTAATTCTACTGTCGGACACTTGTCCATTTTTAACTCTCGTCTCACTTTTTCTTTCCTTCGAGGTTCCGGGCACTTGCCCCTTTTTATTTCCTCGTTTATATATTTTTTTTTCTTTTCTTTTCTTTATTTTTTTTCAGAGCACTCATCTCTTGAGATAATATAGCAAGTGGTAGTAACCAAAATATTTGGAGCATTTATTTCACGGGGAATAACAGGGATAGGAAAATGTTTTTGACTATTCTCTCCCGGATTAGGAGTAGAATATTTTTGGGTGATTCTGGAGATGGAAATGGATGGATATATGTGGATGGTACTTCCGGAGTAGAAGTAGCATATATGAGTGAACATGCAAGTGAATCTTGATTTAACCACATGACAAGCTCCTAAGGGTCTACACAGCTTGACCACACTCAATGTTCATAAGCAGTAAATAGTAAATGTGTGGCTCAAAGTCTAGCAAGCATGTATATATGGCTGTAGTAGGAATTTAAACTCTCATCATACAGGAACTCATCATGCAATATTTTAAAGATTTTTCAAAGATAAAATTCTCCAGAATTCTAGCATCTCTAGGAACAGATAAACAGCAGCTCAACCTTCCCATATCGTATCCGTTAATAACTTAGACTTCAGATCAAGTTTTCATCCCACAAGTTTAGGTCTAGAGCAAGATTTAAATTATAACAGTTATGTCTAAACTTGAGAGAGAACTTCGAAATTGCAAATTAGGCAGAGCAACTATTCATCATATCCATGCTAGAGTTTTATTATTAAGATTCAGATTAGCATAGCCACTTTATTTATTTATTAAACATACTAAGCAAAAGATATATATAAGCACAAAATCTTTATTTGGTTTTTCATAGTTTATGTATTTTAATATTCTAACATAATATAAGTATAAAGATAGGCAGAAATACTTAGTGAGAATAATGGGGGTGCTTTCCCCCAAGCTGAATTTTGACGTAATTTCTCTTGATGTAGCTAGCAGGCGGCAGAGGTGTATTTGAAAGTCAGCAGTATTCTGACAGCGATTAGAATGTCCTTCGTCTGCTAGTCTTCTTGATTCTTAAATTCTGTGGAGCTCAAATAGACAACAAAGCTTGTGGAACTAATTAAGTGTTAGCATAAATACCTAGCCTTCATCATGTTGAGCTTCCTTAATAAATGTTATTTATTTAGCAGGATCATACACTTATTATTTTTATTATTTTTATATATTTTTATTGTAAGATGAAAACTTATTTATTTTATTTTTATGCCACCACAGTGAATGTACTTATGGGTTTTATGCCATGAGCATACTCACATGGGGCTTACTATTTTTTAACATTTTTATTTTCTTTTCAAGATAGCATGAACCTGATTTAACTAAGTAAATTATAATTGAATAATTGAAAGGAAAGGGTAACTACCAAGTTTACCTCTCGGCAAGGCGTTCGGTATTTTTAAGTCCTCCAAACGGGACTCTCTGTTTTCTCAGTCGTCCTGTGATTCGCTAGGTGGCGTAGTCGGTGATTCCGGCGGCGCCTCTCTTCGTGTATAACTATCTTCTCCCTCCACACCTAACTCGGTGCTACGGTCTCCTCAGGACAGTTCTGTTCAAGCTGTATGTCTTCAGTCCTTATCATTTCTCCTTCGTAGTCTACCCATCCGTTCTTGATGATTTGCCTCCTCTGGTTGCGGTTGCGTCGTCTTCTTGTCCTGACCTGCTTAGAGTCTTCAACTATATAGTTATGGTCAGTAAAATAGTTGCGTACCTTCTCAGAGGGAAAGTACATGTGGACTTCTCCGGTTCCAATGTAGATGATTGCTTTGATAGTGTTGAGGAACGGTCTTCCAAGGATGGTGGGTGGATCATATTCGTCTTCTCCCATGTCAATGACCTGAAAATCATCTGGAGCGGAATATATTGGTTGTAGGGGCATGGTTTCATGCAAGAGCTGATAAGTGACTGCGACCATTATGTTGTCGTCAGATCCGGTGTCGTAGAGTGTCTTCTGAAAAGAGTATCCATTGATTGCGCACTCGATGCTTGGAACACCAGGGTCGTCCTTCTTGATCAAGAAAGGTGACTTGAGTCGACGATGTTGACCTCTTCCGACAAGGATCCAATGTTTTAAGTCTTCTGGACAAGACTTTCCACCATCTTCATCCTTTAGGTGCATCATTTGATTAGGTGTGGACCTTGACGTCTGCACCTCTTGATACGGTGTCACCCATGTTCTTCTTTGCCCAGCAGTTCAAAGTATGGTGTTGGCAATATCCTGCTCAGTGTGTTTGTGCTCATAGATCCAGGTCCTTCACTTGTGATGCGAACCCGCTAGGGTTTTTGGCCTGATCTTTTGATGAGAGGCGCTGGATAACTTGATTAGTGGATGGAGATGACGTTCACGGCCCGACTACAGCCCTCAAGACCGCGCCTTAGCAACCGATACACCACGTCCGATAGCCGTCACGATCTTGTGGAGCGCGACAACCAGCCCCTAGGGCTCCCGTCCTGCAAGCAATCGAAGAACTAGCAAGAACGAGGAAACAAGCACTGAATTTGCAAGATGAATTGAAGGTTTTAAACTGAATCTTAATCAATAATGGGGTTCCGAAGACAAGGAGACGGGCGGCTGATCCTGCACGCGCGCCTACAAGCAAGTAGCGAAGGCTAAACTTGATCTAAACAAAACCCAGTTGTTCATGGTGGCTCTAGATGTAAATAAATAGAGGGGAGGACAACCAAAGGGGTGCTAGAGTCGTCCTCCAACCCTAGGACGCGTCCCTAATGGACTCAACTTGATACATGGGCCATTGGTCCAAAATAGGGTGACGCAGCACCAAAACAGAAAAAGGTGTCGGCACGAAAACAAGGACTGCGCCCGACTCATAAGCCGCATAGATATGTGGTTGGACCCATTGGAAAGTAGACTTCATGAGCTTTCCAACAAGTATAGGAACGTCCCAGTTGGAGTCCATATGACACCGTGGTGATCCATACAAGTTAGAGTTATTTTCCAGTCCGAATCCAACTCCCAAAACGTGTTGGGTTTGGACTCTTTGTTTCCTTGCTTTAGAAGCGACGTGGTAACTTGATAGAGGATGTTGTGGAGGCTTGGACCTGATCTCCAATCACCTTTGTTAAGTTATCACTCTTCCCATATGCAATCAGCCCTTGAAGTTGGTGTTGCCTCAAATTCTGAATGCAGTTGAACCTTCCCTTGCTGATCTTGTCCATTATTCCTGAGCAACACGAAAGTGCACGTGTCTCCATTGTCTAAATACGATTGACAAGAGTTTAAAACTGAACTTACTTGAAGGTTGAGTTGACGGGCACGAGCACGAGTAAGAGGACCAGCTATAGATTGTGCCGGAGAGGATGTAGGATATGTATCGCTGGTTGATGTAGGATATGTATCGCTGGTGTTGATGTCCTCATCATCCTCCCTTTCTTGCATTTGAGTCGTCCTCGACTCAAGCTCATCTTCCTCACCCAAATAAGGCTTCAAATCTGCAATGTTAAATGTGGGACTAACCCCAAAATCTGCAGGAAGATCAAGCTTATATGCATTCTCATTAATTCGTTGCAGCACTTTAAGAGGACCATCAGCTCTAGGCATCAATTTGGATTTTCTCAGTTCTGGAAATCTATCTTTTCGCAAATGCAACCAAACCAAATCCCCAGGTTCTAGAATCAATTGCTTTCTACCTTTATCTCCAGCGCATTTGTACTTAGCATTCATGCGCTCTATGTTTTGTGTAGTGGCTTCATGCAATTTTAACATCAATTCAGCACGTTGCTTAGCATCAAAATTTATTTTTTCAGAACTTGGCAAAGGCATTAAATCAATAGGAGCACGTGGCAAGAAGCCATAGACAATCTCAAAAGGACACATTTTTGTAGTAGAATGCAATGAACGATTATAGGCGAACTCAACATGAGGCAAACATTCTTCCCACATCTTAATATTCTTCTTTAAAACAGCCCTTAACATAGTGGATAAAGTTCTATTAACAACTTCAGTTTGACCATCAGTTTGGGGATGACAAGTGGTGGAAAATAAAAGCTTAGTCCCCAATTTGAACCACAAAGTCTTCCAAAAATGACTAAGAAATTTAGCATCACGATCAGAAACAATTGTGTTGGGCACACCATGTAAGCGAACAATTTCTCGAAAGAACAAATCAGCAATATTTGTAGCATCATCAGTTTTATGACATGGTATGAAAAATGTGCCATCTTAGAAAATCTATCAACAACCACAAACACACTATCACGTCCCCTCCTAGTCCTTGGTAGTCCCAACACAAAATCCATAGATATATCCTCCCAAGGAGCATTAGGAACAGGAAGAGGTAAATACAAACCGTGGGGATTTAACCGTGACTTTGCCTTTTGACATGTTGTGCAACGAGCAACAAACCTCTCCACATCTCTCTTCATCCTGGGCCAAAAGAAATGACCAGCAAGTATGTCCTCGGTCTTCTTTGCTCCAAAATGTCCCATCAAGCCACCTCCATGCGTTTCCTGCAACAACAACAAACGAACAGAGCTAGCTAGAATGCATAGCTTGTTAGCTCTAAACACAAACCCATCACTAACGATGAATTTATTCCACCCTTTTCCATCTTTACAATGCAGCAACACGTCTCTAAAATCAGCATCATGAACATATTGGTCTTTAATTGTTTCTAACCCAAATATCTTGTAATCAAGTTGATTCAGCAAAGTATATCTCCGTGATAAAGCATCAGCAATAATATTTTCCTTCCCTTTCTTGTGCTTAATAATATAAGGAAAAGATTCAATAAATTCAACCCACTTTGCATGCCTACGATTCAGTTTTCCTTGACTACGAATATGTTTCAAAGATTCATGATCAGAATGGATAATAAACTCTTTGGGCCACAAATAATGCTGCCATGTCTCTAATGTTCTAACAAGAGCATAGAGTTCTTTATCATAAGTTGAATAATTGAGAACAGGCCCACTCAATTTCTCACTAAAATATGCAATAGGTTTTCCCTCTTGTAATAAAACACCTCCCAAACCAATTCCACTAGCATCACATTCAAGCTCAAAAGTCTTATTAAAATCAGGAAGTTGTAGGAGAGGTGCATGAGTTAACTTATCTTTCAATATGTTGAATGAATTCTCTTGTGCTTTGCCCCAATCAAAAGGCACCCCCTTCTTTGTAAGCTCATTCAATGGTGCAGCAATGGTGCTGAAATCCTTTACAAAACGGCGATAGAATCCAGCAAGTCCTAGGAAACTCCGCACCTGGGTGATAGTATTTGGGACAGGCCATCCCTGTATAGCTTCCACCTTGGCTTGATCAACCTCAATTCCCTGTGGAGTCACAACATAACCAAGAAAAGACACTCGATCGGTGCAAAAGGTGCACTTCTCAAGGTTACCAAATAAACGTGCCTCGCGTAGTGCATTAAAAACAGCACGTAAATGATCAAGATGTTCATCCAATGATTTGCTGTAAATCAATATGTCATCAAAATATACGACAACAAATTTCCCAATGAAAGCACGCAAGACCTCGTTCATTAATCTCATGAAAGTACTAGGTGCATTAGTTAACCCAAAAGGCATGACTAACCACTCATACAAACCGAACTTAGTTTTGAAAGAAGTTTTCCATTCATCTCCCAATTTTATACGAATCTGGTGGTACCCACTACGTAAATCAACTTTTGAAAACACAACAGCACCACTCAGTTCATCTAGCATATCATCTAATCGTGGAATAGGGTGTCGATATCGAATGGTGATATTATTAATAGCTCTACAATCAACACACATACGCCATGTTCCATCTTTCTTAGGCACTAAAATTACTGGAACAGCACAAGGACTAAGAGATTCTCGGACATAACCTTTGTCTAGTAGTTCTTGCACTTGTCGCTGAATTTCCTTGGTTTCCTCCGGGTTTGTCCTGTATGGTGCACGATTTGGCAAAACTGCTCCAGGAATAAGATCAATTTGGTGCTCAATCCCACGTAGTGGAGGCAGCCCCGCTGGTACCTCACTTGGAAACACATCAGAATACTCCTGCAAAACGTTAGCAACAGCAGGGGGCAAAGAACATTGCATATCCTCAATTGAAATCAAAGCATCCTTGCATATCAAAGCATAAGCAACAGAAGTGGATGCATTGAACTCATTAATATCTGATTTGGTAGCTATCATACAACGTCCTTTCAGTTTTATCTCATCTTTGTTACCAATTACAGATTTATCATTTTTATTGCTCTCACTCTTTGCTTTAGTAGCCCTATTAACATCAGTTTGCATAATAGTTTCAGGGAACATAGGATGCAACACAATTTTGCGATCATGGTATAGAAAAGAATACTGATTTGATCTACCATGATGCATAGAATCTCTATCAAATTGCCAAGGTCTACCTAGCAGAATGTTACAAGCTTGCATAGGCACAACATCACATTCAACAATATCTTTGTAGGATCAGATGGAAAAATTAATTCTCACAAGTCTAGTTACCTTTGCCTTACCACTGTTGTTCAGCCATTGGATGTAGTAGGGATGCGGGTGTGGTTTGGTGTTGAGGGCAAGCTTCTGCACCATATCGCTGCTTGCCAAGTTGTTGCAGCTACCTCCATCAATGATCATGCGACAAGAATGCTCTTTGATGACACACTTTGTTTGGAATAAAATGTGTCGCTGATTTTGTTCCGCCATCTCCATTTGTGCACTAAGCACTCGCTGCACGATCAAGCTCTCATAGTGGTCCGCTTCACCTGCATTAATATGTTCTTCTATTTGATCTTCATTACCTGCATGGTCAGTCGCAAGAAGTGCAAGTGTATCCTCATCAAAATCACTAGCAGATGAGTACTCACCGTCATCCCTGACAATCATAACTCGCTTGTTTGGACAGTCACGCATCATGTGCCCATATCCTTTGCACCGGTGACATTGTATGTTGCTTGTTCTACCCGTCGATGCCACGGATGAAGTACTCGCAGCAGGCTTTTGCATCGTCTTCGCAACTGAATTGGTGGGGGCAGCTCGAGTCTTGTCACTAGATGATGGAGTAGAAATACGTGTAGATGGAGTTGAAGCCACGCGTTGCTGCCATGAATTAGCCTTTCCTGCAGAAATATTACTCCTTGTGCTAGCACGTCGTCCCTCCACTTCCCTTTCAGCTTTACAAGCAAGATGAAACAAACGGGTTACATTATTGTATTCTTTGTAAGCGAGGATGTCCTGAATTTCCCGATTTAACCCACCCAAAAATCTAGCCATAGCCGGTTCCTCATCCTCCTCTAGGTTACAACGCAACATACCCGTTTGTAATTCCTGATAATATTCTTCTACACTTTTAGCACCTTGTCTTAACTGCTGCAACTTATTTATCATATCACGCGCATAGTAAGATGGAACAAATCTAGCTCTCATGGCTCTTTTCAGCGCATCCCAAGTTCTAGGTAAGTTATTAGGATTTTTCTTTCCATATTCTATCCACCAAACAGAAGCAAAATCTGTAAACTCACTAGTAGCAGCCCTAACACGTGTAGTCTCAGGAAATTCATGACATGCATACTTTTCATCAACAACAATCTCCCAAGTGATGTAAGCATCAGGGTCATATTTACCATCAAAAGGGGGTATCTTAAATTTAATCTTACTGAAAGCATCATCATTATTGTGTACCTCGCATCGGCGGTTGCCACCCATACCTCTACGGTTGTGACGAAGGCGACGTCGATCACGAGTGTCTTGATCATCATGTTCAGTATCACCAGTGTAGTCATCTTCATGACTACCGTGCTCTCGATCTCCCTCCTTTTCTTCTTTATGCTTCTCTTTATCTTCGGTGTGGAAAGCATCAAATCGCCTTAGGAGAGTAGCAAGGCTTTTGTCCACACTAGCAACGGATTCCTCCAAACTTGTGAGCTTGTTGTTTGTGGCAATCTGCGTAGCCTCCAACTGCCCCAGCTTTTCATTCGTCACCTGCAAGTCGTTATCAAGTCCCTCTGTGTGCAGCTTCACTTTCCTTTCAAAATGTTGTATAATGCCCTTAGTGCGAGGTGTAAGTGGTGTTTCGTTACCATCATCTGCCCCTGGCATGGTTCAAAGACAAAGACAACAAAAAGGCAAGTGAAGAAATAAAAGCCCTACAACTACTAGGATGTAGCTACAGCAAGTCGCTCACACTCAACCTGTAACACAAGTTCTTACCAATTCTTACCTTGCTTGACAGGAGGGGTCGTCTGCCAACAAGTGTACAACAATGGACGAAGTGTATCGGTGCTGCAGCACAAGATCTGTCAAGCTGTAGAGTATGTGGAGCTATAGGTGGGCTGAAACAAGGAACGAACTAGCACCACGTTAGTTATAAAAGCAAGCTGAATAAGCGTTCGATGATGGTACTGTGCTGGTCCTAGGCTAGACCGTGCTAGAGACGCGAGCCTGGACACAAAGGAAAACCACAGCACACCCCCGAAAACAAGGTGGGACAAACCTAAAATCAATATGAAAAACAGCCCCCTTTTTTTTCTTTTGAATCTTTTCTCTTTTCTTTTTTTTTCTTTTTTTTGGGCAACCTCAAAAACTGATTATATGAACAAAAGAATACAAAAGAGCAATTCGCTCCACACACTTTTTTTTTCGCTCCACACACTCTCTCTCTCTCTCTAGAGTAAGGCCGAACAAGTATGGAGTTATCTTTCTTTTTGAACTCAGATTGGAACTCTACTCGATCTGGACCAAGACCACAGTTCAATTCAGACTTCACAACAGATTCGACAGAGAGAAGATATGGTAATACTCGGCTGTGTATAGATGGTGACAATAACTCGAAACTCTAAAGGACTAGACACTAAGACCAGCAACTCGACACAAACCGAAGCAACGCAAATTCAACAAGCCCTAACTAAAACGGTACTAGCCAATACACAAAGGTTTAATAGGATTATGGAAAAACTAATCTACTATATTTTTTTTGGCTTTTTTGGACTATAGGAAATTAATTAAAAACAGCAAAGGATTAGAAGTCTCTCACCGAAGAACCTTGCTCTGATTACCAACTGATGCGAACCCGCTAGGGTTTTTGGCCTGATATTTCGATGAGAGGCGCTGGATAACTCGATTAGTGGATGGAGATGACGTTCATGGCCCGACTACAGCCCTCAAGACCGCGCCTTAGCAACCGATACACCACGTCCAATAGCCGTCACGATCTTGTGGAGCGCGACAACCAGCCCCTAGGGCTCCCGTCCTTCAAGCAATCGAAGAACTAGCAAGAACGAGGAAACAAGCACTGAATTTGCAAGATGAATTGAAGGTTTTAAACTGAATCTTAATCAACAATGGGGTTCCGAAGACAAGGAGACGGGCGGCTGATCCTGCACGCGCGCCTACAAGCAAGTAGCGAAGGCTAAACTTGATCTAAACAAAACCTAGTTGTTCATGGCGGCTCTAGATGTAAATAAATAGAGGGGAGGACGACCAAAGGGGTGCTAGAGTCGTCCTCCAACCCTAGGACGCGTCCCTAATGGACTCAACTTGATACATGGGCCATTGGTCCAAAATAGGGTGACGCAGCACCAAAACAGAAAAAGGTGTCGGCACGAAAACAAGGACTGCGCCCGACTCATAAGCCGCATAGATATGTGGTTGGACCCATTGGAAAGTAGACTTCATGAGCTTTCCAACAAGTATAGGAACGTCCCAGTTGGAGTCCATATGACGCCGTGCTGATCCATACAAGTTAGAGTTATTTTCCAGTCCGAATCCAACTCCCAAAACGTGTTGGGTTTGGACTCTTTGTTTCCTTGCTTTAGAAGCGACGTGGTAACTTGATAGAGGATGTTGTGGAGGCTTGGACCTGATCTCCAACCACCTTTGTTAAGTTATCACTCTTCCCGTATGCAATCAGCCCTTGAAGTTGGTGTTGCCTCAAATTCTGAATGCAGTTGAACCTTCCCTTGCTGATCTTGTCCATTATTCCTGAGCAACACGAAAGTGCACGTGTCTCCATTGTCTAAATATGATTGACAAGAGTTTAAAACTGAACTTACTTGAAGGTTGAGTTGACGGGCACGAGCACGAGTAAGAGGACCAGCTATAGATTGTGCCGGAGAGGATGTAGGATATGTATCGCTGGTTGATGTAGGATATGTATCGCTGGTGTTGATGTCCTCATCAACTTGGTGGAGTCTGGGAGTTGTAAAACTCCTTCATATTTTGCTTGAAGTGTACCTATTCATAGAGACAAGGCAGAGATCAAGTGCATGGGCTCTGTTGGTGGAAAACACCAACAGAACCAAAAGTGTATTTGTTCTTCTCTAACCTTAAGCATAGTGAGCAAGACAAAGTTGATGGATAATAAGATCATGAGTGTAGTATTTGAAACATTTGTCAGATCAGATGGCTCAATCTAATGGAAAGATAATCTATCTATATTTATGTTTTGTTTATATCTTCCAAATATTGAATGTGCAACATATTAGGTTATATGTTTAGGAGCGTGTGACTACGAAGGTAGTACTAAGAACAAAGATTAAAGGACTAAACATGTTGAATTAATTGAGTTGGTTAATCTGGAGTTATAAATCATACATGTTTGTCTCTTTATTTATGTGAATGCTAGAGAAGCTTATAAAAACGATAGTCAAGTACCTTAAGGTGTTACCTTACTTGAAGAGTGACGGTACAGTATCACCTTGTGGAAGCTTTCCTTTCTTAGCGGTTGTGCATCGTGTTTGTGGCACCCTCCATGAATCATCTCTTATGAGCCACGTCTTTCTTGTGCAAATTGTTAAACTTTATGTGTCACTTTCTTCATCTCCAATGCGAGTTTATCTCAGGACTTCCCAGGTTGATATTGAAAGTTTTCCTGCAGGGGTTAGTCCAACAAAATATCCCATATCTACTATAGCATACTATCGGCTCGAAAATCAACCTAGACACCATGTCTAATTTGATTTAGAAGGGCATTTAACCTAAGCACCATGCTTAATTTAAAATTCCTTGGAAGTAAGATCATCATTCCTAAACTAAGCACCATGCTTAATTAAGAGATAAATGAAACTATTTCAAACCTAGACATATACTAAAGCAAATAAAGGTGGCATGAGAGCATTTATAGAGATCTACTTAAGTGGAGATGAAGTAGTGTAATTAGTATTTAACAAATTGAGCATGTCTCCAAGGTAAGAACAACCAACATATCAACATGGCAAATGATGTTTTTATGTAAAATACTCCCCCAAGCTTGAATTTTACAAAATTCAAGTTTGGATGAATTTAATTCAATGTTGCATGATGATTGGTTGGACATACCTTGTGCTTGTCATTCATCCGATCTTCTTGCTCCAATCCTAGAAAGGTTAGTAGCAAGAATACCCGAAGGAATATTTCTACAATTATCCTTATATGCTCAATACACAAGGCAATGTTGCAAATAATTAGAAGTTCATGTTACGATCTGATAAGTGCTTGTTTTAGGACACTAAGTTTGTCCTTGGGAAACCATCAAGTTATGTTGGTGAAGTGGTTTCCCCTCCAACACCTACTTATATCAAGATCAACTCAACGAGATCTGCAATATTTATTATAGACATATGCATCGACAACCGCCTTTTTAAAGTTTTTATAAATGAAGAGGAAGAGGGGGTTGGAGATCTCAAATGTGGTAAGGATGGAGAGACAAATTGATTGGAGAGATGTTTTATATGAGCAAGGACTGGGTGAGGTGTTTATGAAATAACTTCCATGCTCACTGTTGTTTCTCTCATTCTTAAACTCCAAGGATGATTCTTCATGAATGCTTAAAATTCCTCTAGGATTGTCTCTCAAGTTTGTTTTATCTATCCATTCAATGGTGATAACACATGGATATTTAATGCCCTCTAGCCATTGATGTTGCTCTTCTCGATCCTCCTTATGCATGGGATGTCTAGAGAGATTCATAGGATTATCGGGAGGTTCAAGAGAAAAAGCATAGTAGAAATTATTAAGCTCAAGGATGGGTTGGATAGCCGGATTATGGGATTGAAATGTTTGGAAATCGGCTATTGAAACTTCCTCTCCTTGTATGGGAGATGATTCCTTCTCTATCTCTAAGATTTTTCTATGAAGACTAGTGCAAGAAGGATGTCTACGAATGAAGACATACCTTCCTTTATTAATAGATAAAGAAAGAAGGACTCTACCAAAGGGTATATGATTAAGACCAATGTGAAAATATCTAGGAAAAACATGGTCTTGTAGGGCTAGGTCTAAACCAGAATTTATAGAAAAATTAAAAGATTCCCTAGGTGTAGCTAAAAGTGCATTATCTTTTTGATTAAAAGATAGGACCTCAGCTATAGAAAAGGGTTGGTTTTGACCTATTGCAATCAACTCCGGACACAGATCATAATTAGGGGCAGGACGTGTTGACTCCCATGGTCTATGGCTGGTCTCCGAAGGTGCAAAGAATTTAATAATAGGTATGGAATTTGAGTTATCCATAAAGATAAAAATAAAAAGATAAAAGAATAAAAGTATAAAAGTATAATACAAGATAATAGCAAGACTCAAAGTTATCTCAGCAAACCGTCTTTCTCCCCGGCAACGGCGCTAGAAATGCTTGTTGATATTTGGTAACGCAATTAGAAAATGATCCGCAAGCGCACGGATATCGGTGAGCATTTCACCCGGGAGGTTATCCAGAGTTATCGTATTTATATTTTTACCACTGGGAGAAAGGGTGCATCTGACTAACCAAATCTATTGCTACTATCCCTTTAGGCTACAAAGAATGTCTTTCGATGTGAGTGATAAATAGAGAAGACTGCAACCGTAGTCTCCTTCTAACCTTGGTAAGGATGATCTACTGTTCTAATGGGGAGGCTAACGGAATCTAGACACCACAAAGGATGTTCAACCCGCACCTATAAACCCTATCCTTCCTGCTAACGAGATGTGATCTACAAAGGTAACTCGGAATTGTCACGTTCCTCACTACTACCACGGTCCAGCTAGTCAGGGAATATCTATGAGTACCCTAGCCTAAACACCACGTTTACGCTAGCAATGATTACTCTAAACTCTACGCGAAGAGATTAAAGTAAACTCATAAACCATAAGAACAATAAAACAAGAACTTACTAGAATTTAGAAGTTGAATTACTGAAGAATCCTAGGAGCAAGCTTCGGGTTAGGAGAACTTGATCCCGCAGGTACAAGCTTGGAGTAGACACCGACAGGCCGGGCTTCCTCCAATCAACACCTCCACTCTATCTCTCTCAATCTAATAGAAACTAGAAGATCTATTTCTACCTTACATTTATTGCTAAGCCTAAAAAGAAATATTAATTAGAGAAGAGGTTTTCCTTCGAGGGCACCCCTCAGTCTCTATGATAATTTCTTCATGTCTTCTCCAGGGGCCAGGGGGGTCTCCTTATATAGTCCTCCCCTTCTATGCGTTTTTGGGTCGATAGGCGAGGTGGTACTATGTTTTCCTTGATCCAATAGGTCGGTGGAATATCCCGAGCGAAGAGAGTCCTGATCTGGCTCCAACAGGGGGCGGGCGCCCTGGGCCTGGCCCCGTTTCGCCTCCGCTTCGGTCTCGTGGCTTCTGGAGTTCTCTAGATGATGTAAAATTACGCGGTGCGTTGATATCTCTATGTAATCCCGACATGTGGGCCTTTCTTCCTTATTTCCTGATAACCCCCTGCAGAAATAGACAAACACCAAAACTCGTGGAATTCTGTCAGATAAAACCCTAAGTCTAGATGTTGATTTCATTTGGATCCTTTTCTTTGTTTATTTGATAATTAAGTTTGATACTTAAGGACCGTCAACACACCTATCTTGCATCAAGATTAGAACTATCTCCAAACATACAGAACCAAGATTCCACTTGAGCGCTTCACCAAGGACTACCATCGTGTGCATCCAAAATAGTTTCTTAGCCTATGGTGCAATGGGCACAAACCGTGTACCTATCTTGCACCAAAACTAACACTATGTCCAAAGAGACTGAAGTTAGATTCTATGTGACACACGTCATCTAGGAGTTCTATTGGGTGCTTCTAAATATATTTCTAAGCATATGGTACGTTCCATGCAATTCGTGCACCTATCTTGCATCAAGATTAGCACTATCTCCAAACAAACCAAACTGAGCTTCCCCTTGATCCCCTTTACCCAGGAGTATCATCAGGTGCATCCAAAATGGTTTCTTAGCCTATGATGCATTAGGCGCAAACTATGTAGCTATCTTGCACCAAAACTAACTCCGTCTCCAAACAGACCGAAGCGAGATTCCATATGACACATGTCATTTAGGAGTTCTATAGGGGTGCGTCCAAATGGATTTCTTAGCATATGGTATGTTCCATGCAAATCGTGCACCTATCTTGCATCAAGATTAGCATTATCTCCAAACAGATCGAACTGAGCTTCCACTTGAGCCTCTTCACCTAGGAGTATTATCGGGTGCTTCCATAATGTTTTTCGAGCCTATGGTGCATTATGCGCAAACTATGCACCAATCTTGCACCAAAACTAACACTGTCTCCAAACAGATTGAAGCAAGATTCCATATGACACACATGATCTAGGAGTTCTATCGGGTGCGTCCAAATTGATTTCCAAGAATATGGTATGTTCCATGCAAACTGTACACCTATCTTGCATCAAGATTAGAACTATCTCCAACAGACCGAACCGAGCTTTCACTTGAGCCTCTTCACCTAGGAGTTCCATTGGGAACTTTCACAACGGTTTCTCAGCCTATGGTGCACTGGGCACAAACCATGCACCTATCTTGCAACGAAACTAATACTTTCTCCAATTGGACTGAAGTGAGATTCCATATGATACACTTCATCTAGTAGTTCCATCGGGTGCATCTACAGTTCCATCGGTTTGTCCAAATTGATTTTTGAACATATGGTATGTTCCATGCAAACCATGCACCTATCTTGCATGAAAATTAGAACTATCTCCAAACAGACAGAACCAAGATTCCACTTGAGCCTCTTCACCAAGGAGTACCATCGTGTGCGTCCAAAATAGTTTCTTAGCCTATGGTGCATTAGGCACAAACCGTGTACCTATCTTGCACCGAAACTAACACTATCTCTAAAGAGACCGAAGTGAGATTATATATGACACACGTCATCTAGGAGTTCTACTGGGTGCTTCCAAATATATTTCTAAGCATATGGTACGTTCGATGCAATTCATGCACCTATCTTGCATCAAGTTTAGCACTATCTCCAAACAAAGCAAACTGTGCTTCCACTTGAGCCCCTTTGCCTAGGAGTATCATCGGATGCATCCAAAATGGTTTCTTAGCCTATGATGCATTAGGCGCAAACTGTGTACCTATCTTGCACCAAAACTAACTCTGTCTCCAAACAGATCAAAGCGAGATTCCATATGACACATATCATCTAGGAGTTCTATTGGGTGCGTCCAAATGGATTTCTTAGCATATGGTATGTCCCATGCAAACCATGTTCCTATCTTGCATCAAGATTAGCACTATCTCCAAACAGATCGAACTGACCTTCCACTTGAGCCTCTTCACCTAGCAATATCATCGGGTGCTTCCATAATGGTTTCTGAGGCTATGGTGCATTATGCGCAAACCATGCACCAATCTTGCACCTAAACTAACATAGTCTCCAAACAAGTTGAAGCCAGATTCCATATGACACACATGATCTAGGAGTTCTATCGGGTGCGTCCAAATTGATTTCTGAGAATACGGTACGTTCCATGCAAACCGTACACCTATCTTTCATCAAGATTAGCACTATCTCCAAACAGACCGAACCGAGCTTTTACTTGAGCCTCTTCACCTAGGAGTACCATCATGAACTTCCACAACGGTTTCTGAGCCTATGGTGCACTAGGCACAAACCATGCAACTATCTTGGACCGAAACTAATACTATCTCCAACTAGACCGAAGCGAGATTCCATATGATACACTTCATCTAGTAGTTCCATCGGGTGCATCTACAATTTCATCAGGTTTGTCCAAATTGATTTCTGAGCATATGGTATGTTCCATGCAAACCGTGCACCTATCTTGCATCAAGATTAGAACTATCTCCAAACAGACAGAACCTAGATTCCACTTGAGCCTCTTCACCAAGGAGTACCATCGTGTGCGTCCAAAATAGTTTCTTAGCCTATGGCGCATTAGGCACAAACCGTGTACCTATCTTGAACCGAAACTAACACTATCTCCAAAGAGACCGAAGTGAGATTCTATATGATACACGTCATCTAGGAGTTCTATTGGGTGCTTCCAAATATATTTCTAAGCATATGGTACATTCCTTACAATTCGTGCACCTATCATGCATCATCTAGGAGTGCTAAACTTGATGCTAAACTTCGGTCTTTTTGGAGATAGTGTTAGTTTTGGTGCAAGATAGGTACACGATTTGTGCCTAATGCACCATAAGCTAAGAAACTATTTTGGACGCACGCGATGGTACTCCTTGGTGAAGAGGCTCATGTGGAATCTTGGTTCTATCTGTTTGGAGATAGTTCTAATCTTGATGCAAGATAGGTGCACGGTTTGCATGGAACATACCATATGCTCATAAATCAATTTGGACACACCCGATCGAACTGTAGATGCACCCGATGGAACTACTAGATGAAGTGTATCATATGGAATCTCGCTTCGGTCCAGTTGGAGATAGTATTAGTTTCGGTGAAAGATAGGTGCATGATTTGTGCCCAGTGCACCATAGGCTCAGAAAAAGTTGTGGAAGTTCCCGATGGTACTCCTAGGTGAAGAGGCTCAAGTGAAAGCTTGGTTCGGTCTGTTTAGAGATAGTGCTAATCTTGATGAAAGATAGGTGTACGGTTTGCATGGAACGTACTATATTCTTAGAAATCAATTTGGACGCACCCGATAGAACTCCTAGATCATGTGTGTCCTATGGAATCTTGCTTCAATCTATTTGGGGACAGTGTTAGTTTAGGAGCAAGGTTGGTGCATGGTTTGCGCATAATGCACCATAGGCTCAGAAACCATTATGGAAGCACCCGATGATAATCTTAGGTGAAGAGGCTAAAGTGGAAGGTCGGTTCAATCTGTTTGTAGATAGTGCTAATCTTGAAGCAAGATAAGTACACAGTTTGTGCCTAATGCATCATAGGCTAAGAAACCATTTTGGATGCACCCGATGATACTCCTAGGTAAAGGGGCTCAAGTGGAAGCTCAGTTTGCTTTTGTTTGGAGATAGTAGTAGTCTTGATGCAAGATAGGTGCACGAATTACGTGGAACATACCATATGCTTCGAAATATATTTGGAAGCACCCAATAGAACTCCTAGATGTCTGTTGACGGTCCTTAAGTATCAAATTTAATTATCAAATAAATAAAGAAAAGGACCCAAATGAAATCAACATCTAGACTTAGGGTTTTATCTGACAGAATTCCACGAGTTTTGGTGTTTGTCTATTTCTGCAGGGGGTTATCAGGAAATATGGAAGAAAGGCCCACATGTCAGGATTACGTAAAGATATTAACGTGTTGCGCAATTATCTTACATCTAGAAGACTCCAGAAGCCACGAGACCGAAGCGGAGGCGAAACGGGGCCATACCCTGGGCGGCCGCCCAGTTGGTCAGGGCGCCCGCCCTGCCCCTGAGTCCAATCAGGACTCTGCTTTGCGGGAGATCTCCACCGACCTAAAGGATGAATCTAAACCATACAATCTATGTCGGTTTGATCCAAGGGCCCATATTCACTTGAAGGGACTATAAAACCAGACCCCCTGGCCCCTGGAGGAGAGAGCCTCTCAACCCTAATTCATTGTTCCATCAAGGGAGAAGAAGCCTCTGATCAAGATTAGAGCCACCACATCAATTAGATATCTAGATTAGCATAGCTACATAGGATTAGAACTAGAAGGAGTCAATCTTCGATTGGTTTCCGGATCTGTCAGGAGGATTCTTGGTAATTCTCTAATGGTGCTTCTAATTGCTTTCTAATTATCTTTGTTCTTCAATATTATGAATATGACTTTGTTCTACTTCAATATATTGCTTATGACTTTGCTCTACTTGCTTATATTCAAGATTATATTGTTCTTAGTTTATCATAGTTATGTACTTGGCTTAGTTAGATTCGATCTATATACATGCTTAGGATCGTATAGCGTTTATCCATCGGATCCATGGGTAAATGATAGATATTGTGTAGGCGTGGTGCTTATACCGTATTTATCTGCGATTGTACCCAATATGCCACATCGTGGGGTGGTTCGTGATAGTGACAACTTCATTGATTCTTATATAGTCCCCCTCTCATATATTGGGCTGGTAGAGCAACATTATTACAGGGGAGTGATTGCTATGTTTCTCATATTCCTTGCTAATATCACTATGCATGGGCGTAGTCTTGTCTCGCAATGATTGCTAAGTATGCTTGCACTAACTATGATAATGCTAGACTATATATTTGAGAATAACTTAGGGAATATTCTTGTAGTTCGTTCTAATACCATGCTAATGACTTTCTAGAGTATCTAATTGAGGTGCTTATCATATTTATTATGTGGCTAGATCAGATTAGTTATCCTTGTCACTATTATTACTTCATATATCTTTTATGTGACATTTATCCCTGTATGAAGAGTTAGATATAATGTTCTCAATTATACATGGAATGATAGATGCTCAATCTCATATTCTATTCTGTAATCAATATTGATGATTGTTAATCCCTTCCCAGTGGTAAAATTATAAATAACGATACCTGGAATACTTCCCGGTTAAAATGCTACATCGGTATTAATCTGTGCGCTTGCAGATCCCATTCATTATTTATTTAGAAGAGCAATTGCATATTTCAATACCGCGTCTCTCATGTCATGCTGGGGATGACAACTTGGCTTAAGTGGTGTGAGGGAAAGGTTTGGCATTTTTGGCACCGTTGCTAGATTTAGAACTTAGTCTACTTTTAGTAATGATGTTATGAATACCCAACAAGCATTTTTGGCGCCATTGCCGGGGAAGGTTGATTACCAATCAGGAATGGAATAAAAGATTTTGAGTTATCATTCGCATCACTAATATGATTGAGCTTATCTATTCTCTCATACAGTTTTACCCCGATATTTTCCTATTTCATCTTATGCAGGGGAATGTATGAATAGAAGACATCTTCCAGGAAATTTTGTTGACAATCCCGAAGCATTATTCAAGAAGACGAGAGCCAAGCTAAAGAAATCATCAACACTTCACGAAGAAGCTTCATCCAATCAAGAAGATCACCGGAACTTGTCTTCAGAGTTCGAAGCCATGGCGAACAAATCGATCCGCAAGTTCTCAGCTCCCACTACGGACAATATCCGCACTGGACCAGCTGCAGAGATCGATGGCAACTTTGAGCTCAAGCCTGGACTTATTAACATGGTGCAATCCAACCAGTTCTGTGGGAAGGCACACGAAGATGCTAGTGCTCATTTACAACACTTCCTGGAGATTTGCAACACATTCACCATACAAGGAGTTTCCAAAGATGCTATACTACTTCGCCTCTTCCCATTCTCACTGTTAGGAAGAGCGAAGCAGTGGTTCTACGCTACAAAGGAGAAGAATACTACGTGGGCACTCTGCTCAACAAACTTCCTGGCTAAGTTCTTTCCCATGGGCAAGACCAATGCTCTCCGTGGGAAGATTACAAGTTTTCAGCAACAAAATGATAAATCTATTCCAGAAGCATGGGAGCGCTTTGAAGACTACATCCTAGATTGTCCCCATCATGGAATGGAGAGTTGGCTATTGATGCAGACGTTTTATCATGGGCTCGGCAACAGTGCCCGAGAGACCATGGATGCTGCAGCTGGAGGAGCATTCTTATCACTTACTATACCACAAGCCACAGCTCTTGTGGAGAAGATGGCGTCCAACCAAAGCTGGAATGAAGAGAGGACCCAGACACGCAAGAGAGGTGGAGGTATGCATCAGCTGAAGGAGGTAGACATGCTGTCTGCAAAGCTAGACCTGCTCATGAAGAAGCTCGATGATAGAGCTGGAGACAAGAAAGAAGTTATGCACATCTACGACTCTCACATGACTTGTGAGGAGTGTGGAGACACTGGACACTCAGGCAATCACTGCCCTGAGATGCTTGAGGATGTGAACTACATCAACAACAACAACTACTACTACTACAACCGTCCTCAACAAAATCAAGATTGGAATCAACAGAGGCCTAACTACTGAGGTAATTATCAAGGTAACAATTCTTACAACAATAATAATAATTTTCCACCTTTGAGAGAGTTAGTATCTAATCAAGGAAAGCTAATGGATAACCTATCTAAGAAATTGGCATCTAATGATAAAATGCTAGAAAATATAAATAATAGAATGGATAATTTCTCTACTGCCATCAAGAATCAAATTAGCTTTAATAAAATGATTGAATCTTAGTTAAATCAAATAGCCGCTGCTGTTCATGCTACTAACCCCGGTATACCATCACAACCGGAAGGATTAGAATCTGCAAATCTTGTAGACATGTTTGATGCAGGTAATTGGAGTAACCCCGTCAATGAATTTTCTACTGACTGTCTGCCGGTCAAGAGAGGCGATCCAGGACGCCCCGTCATCCCGATCTCTATCGGCATGGTGGACGTCCTAGAAGCACTCTGCGACTTTGGCTCCAGTGTCAACATTATACCCAGGGTACTCTATGAGAAATTCTTTACATATCCTTTATTAGAGACAACCATGTGTTTGTAGTTTGCAGATCAGACGATAACTTTCCAAACGGAATAGTGAGGAACCTTTGTGTCCGAGTTGGTACCTTATATGCCCCAGCAGACTTCGTAGTGGTAGAGACCGGAAATGATGAGAGAGCACCTATCATCCTAGGGAGGCCATTCTTGAACACCACGGGAGCTATCATCTACGCTAGTGCTGCCAAGATCAGTTTCTACGTCAAAGGGAAGAAGGAGACATTTTTCTTCAAGAACAAGACTACACAAATTCAAGATCAATCCAGACGTGAATCAAGGAAGAGGACCAACAGGAGAAACAGGAACAAGCAAGTGTGGACCGAGTCAGCTAAGATGGTCACTGTAGTCCATGGAGGCCAAGATCATCAACTTAAGTCACCGTTTTTGACCAAGAAGGACGACCCAGGAATGCCAAGCATCTACTGCTCCATAAATGGATACAACTTCTACAAGACGATTTGCGACACCGGATCGGGCGTCAACATAATGGCCGCAGTCACTTATCGGCTCTTGTTCGGGACCATGCCACTAAGACCAACATACATTCAGCTCCAGATGGCAGATCAGACATTTCGAGAAGTTCAAGGAATAGTATCTGATGTCCCAGTCAAAATAGACGATCACTTTGTCTACACAGACTTTCAAGTTGTTGACATGGGAGAAGATGAATATGATCCACCCATCATCCTTGGAAGACCATTCCTCAGCACCGTTAAAGCAATTATCTACATTGGAACCGGAGAAGTCCATATGCACTTCCCCTCAGAGAAGGTACGCCGTTATTTTACTGACCCTAACTATATCATTGAAGAATCTAAGCAGGTCAGAAAAAGACGCAACCGCAACCAGAGGAGGCAGATCATCAAGGACAGATGGGCAGACTATGAAGGAGAAGTTGTAAGGTCAGAAGACGTTGAATTTAAACGGAATTATGCAGAGGAGATCGAAGCACCGAGTCAGGTATGGAAAATGAAGATAACTATACGAGAAGAGGAGGCGCTGGCAGAAGTACCGACTACGCCACCCAACGAACCTCAGGACAATTAAGAAATTGGAGAGTCCTGTTCGGAGGACTTAAAAACACCGAACGCCTTGCCAAGAGGTAAACTTGGTAGTTATCCTTTCCCTTTCAGTTATTTCAAATAGTTTACATAGTTAATCATATTCACACTATCTTAAAAAGAAAATAAAAATGTTAAAAACTGTAAGCCCCATGTGAGTATACGAGTGGCATAAAACCCATAAGTACATTCACTGTGGTGGCATAAAAATAAAAATAAATATTTTTCTGCTTTATAAAATAAAAATATAAAAACAGGGAGTAATATTTATTAAGGAGTCTCAAGATAATAAAGGCTAGATATTTATGCTAACACTTAATAAGTTCCACAAGCTTTGTTGTCTATTTGAGCTCCACAGAAATTTAAGAATCAAGAAGACTAGTAGACGGAGGACATTCTAATCGCTGTCAGAATGCTGCTAACTTTCAAATACACCTCTACCACCTGCTAGCTACACCAAGAGAAATTACGTCAAAATTCAGCTTGGGGGAGAGCACCCCCATTTATCACGATAAGTATTTCTATCTATCTTTATACTTATATTATTTTAGAATATTAAAATACACATAAACTATGGGAAAACCAAATAAAGATTTTATGCTTATATATGTCTTTTGCTTAGTGTGTTTAATAAATAAATAAAGTGGCTATGCTAATCTGTATCTAAATAAAACTTAAGCATGGATATGATAAATAGTTGCTCTGCCTAATTTGCAAATTTTAAGTTCTCTCACGAGTTTAGATATAACTGTTATAATTTAAAGCTTGCTCTAGACCTAAACTTGTGGGATGAAAACTTGATCTGAAGTCTAAGTTGTTAACGGATATGATATGGGAAGGTTGAGCTGCTGTTTATCTGTTCCTAGAGATGCTAGAATTCTGGAGAATTTTATCTTTGAAAATCTTTAAAATGTTGCATGATGAGTTCCTGTATGATGAGAGTTTAAATTCCTACCACAGCTATATATATATGCTTGCTAGACTTTGAGCCACACATTTACTATTTACTGCTTATGAGCATTGAGTGTGGTCAAGTTGTGTTGACCATTAAGAGCTTGTCATGTGGTTAAATCAAGATTTCACTTGCACGTTCATTCATATATGCTACTTCTATTCTGGAAGTACCATCCACATATATCCATTCATTTCCATCTCCAGAATCACCCAAAAATATTCTACTCCTAATCCGGGAGAGAATAACCAAAAATATTTCTGTTTTCCCCTTGTGAAATAAATGCTCAAGTTATCTTGTTACTACCACTTGCTATATTATCTCAAGAGATGAGTGCTCTAAAAAAAATATATATATATACGAGGAAATAAAAAGGAGCAAGTGCTCGGAACCTCGAAAGAAAAGAAAAAGTGAGACGAGAGGTAAAAATGGACAAGTGTCCGACAGTAGAATTAGGGGTGCAAGATACCCACCTGAGAGACAAAAGAAAAAAAAAAGAAAAAGAAGAGCATCTCATTCTCCTCATAAAGTTTCAATAGCAAGGAAGGTATGTATCCCCTCAAAGAGCAAAGTAGAATTAGACTTCCACCACCATTGTTTTCACCATTGTTATCACCATCACCACCATACACCATTCATTCGCCACCCATGCACATCTTGATTAAACTTATTGGCTTGTTACTTTGGATCCATGGTTTGACTATACAATAAATGTCTTGTAAGTATGTATATTTTATCTCCCACCTATGAGCTCCAGATATTAAAGCCTTATTAGAGTAGGGTGAAAGGGAAGGCAATGTCACTATGCCTTATACCACAAATACTACATATCTTGAGAGAAGGCATATACCATCAATGCCTTGGTAAGGATCCAAAAATACCACAAAAGAGAGAACTGAGAGAATCATACAAGGAATTTCTGAGTTTTATTGAAAATATGCAAAAACCCCAGAGCTATAGCTGATCAAGAATAAGAGACATGGCACTTGGCTAGACTGTTCTATCTTTTAACCACTCAAGACAGAAGTGACAGTTACAAGTCCCATGGTGTAGGTAAAGTAAGTAAGTTTTAAGTCTTGACAGTTTACTCTAACTCAGAGATGAGATCTTATTTAAAAGCATGTGTACCGTCAAATTTTTTTTAATATATATATATATATATATATATATATATATATATTGCAACAACTTATGATCCATAGCTGAGTCTATCTTTGCTCAGGGACGAGCAAGAGGTAAGCTTGGGGGAGTTTGTTGACGGTCCTTAAGTATCAAATTTAATTATCAAATAAATAAAGAAAAGGACCCAAATGAAATCAACATCTAGACTTAGGGTTTTATCTGACAGAATTCCATGAGTTTTGGTGTTTGTCTATTTCTGCAGGGGGTTATCAGGAAATATGGAAGAAAGGCCCACATGTCAGGATTACGTAAAGATATTAACGTGCTGCGCAATTATCTTACATCTAGAAGACTCCAGAAGCCACGAGACCAAAGCGGAGGCAAAACGGGGCCAGACCCTGGGCGGCCGCCCAGTTGGTCAGGGCGCCCGCCCTGCCCCTGAGTCCAATCAGGACTCTGCTTTGCGGGAGATCTCCACCGACCTAAAGGATGAATCTAAACCATACAATCTATGTCGGTTTTATCCAAGCGCCCATATTCACTTGAAGGGACTATAAAACCAGACCCCCTGGCCCCTGGAGGAGAGAGCCTCTCAACCCTAATTCATTGTTCCATCAAGGGAGAAGAAGGCTCTGATCAAGATTAGAGCCACCACATCAATTAGATATCTAGATTAGCATAGCTACATAGGATTAGAACTAGAAGGAGTCAATCTTCGATTGGTTTCCAGATCTGTCAGGAGGATTCTTGGTAATTCTCTAATTGTGCTTCTAATTGCTTTCTAATTATCTTTGTTCTTCAATATTATGAATATGACTTTGTTCTACTTCAATATATTGCTTATGACTTTGCTCTACTTGCTTATATTCAAGATTATATTGTTCTTAGTTTATCATAGTTATGTACTTGGCTTAGTTAGATTCGATCTATATACATGCTTAGGATCGTATAGCGTTTATCCATCAGATCCATGGGTAAATGATAGATATTGTGAAGGCGTGGTGCTTATACCATATTTATCTGCGATTGTACCCAATATGCCAGATCGTGGGGTGGTTCGTGATAGTGACAGCTTCATTGATTCTTGTATATCCCCCTCTCGTGTATTGGGCTGGCAGAGCAACATTATTACAGGGGAGTGATTGCTATGTTTCTCATATTCCTTGCTAATATCACTATGCATGGGCGTAGTCTTGTCTCGCAATGATTGCTAAGTATGCTTGCACTAACTATGATAATGCTAGACTATATAGTTGAGAATAACTTAGGGAATATTCTTGTAGTTCGTTCTAATACCATGCTAATGACTTTTTAGAGTATCTAATTGAGGTGCTTATCATATTTATTATGTGGCTAGATCAGATTAGTTATCCTTGTCACTATTATTACTTCATATATCTTTTATGTGACACTTATCCCTGTATGAAGAGTTAGATATAATGTTCTCAATTATACATGCAATGATAGATGCTCAATCTCATATTCTATTCTGTAATCAATATTGATGATTGTTAATCCCTTCCCAGTGGTAAAAATATAAATAACGATACCTGGAATACTTCCCGGTTAAAATGCTACATCGGTATTAATCTGTGCGCTTGCAGATCCCATTCATTATTTATTTAGAAGAGCAATTGCATATTTCAATACCGCGTCTCTCATGTCATGCTGGGGATGACAACTTGGCTTAAGTGGTGTGAGGGATAGGTTTGGCATTTTTGGCACCGTTGCTAGATTTAGAACTTAGTCTACTTTTAGTAATGATGTTAAGAATACCCAACAATGACGTGTGTCATATAGAATCTCACTTCGGTCTCTTTGGAGATAGTGTTAGTTTCAGTGCAAGTTATGTACGCGGTTTGTGCCTAATGCACCATAGGCTAAGAAACTATTTTGGATGCACACGATGGTACTCCTTGGTGAAGAGGCTCAAGTGGAATCTTGGTTCTACCTATTTGGAGATAGTTCTAATCTTGATGCAAGATAGGTGCACGGTTTGCATGGAACACACCATATGCTCAGAAATCAATTTGGACAAACCCGATAGAACTGTAGATGCACACGATCGAACTACTAGATGAAGTGTATCATATGGAATCTCGCTTCGGTCTAGTTGGAGATATTATTAGTTTCGGTGCAAGATAGTTACATGGTTTGTGCCCAGTGCACTATAGGCTCAGAAATCGTTGTGAAGTTCCCGATGGTACTCCCAGGTGAAGAGGCTCAAGTGAAAGCTCGGTTCCGTCTGTTTGGAGATAGTGCTAATCTTGAAGAAAGATAGGTGTACGGTTTGCATGGAACATACCATATTCTCAGAAATCAATTTGGACGCACCCGATAGAACTCCTAGATCATGTGTGTCATATGGAATCTTGCTTCAATCTGTTTGGAGACAGTGTTAGCTTTGGTGCAAGATTGGTGCATGGTTTGCGCATAACGCACCATAGGCTCAGAAACCATTATGGAAGCACCCGATGATAATCCTCTGAAGAGGCTCAAGTGGAAGCTTGGTTCGATCTGTTTGGTGATAGTGCTAATCTTAATGCAAGATAGGTGCATGGTTTGCATGGAACATACCATATGCTAAGAAAATCCATTTGGACGCACCCCAATAGAACTCCTAGATGACATGTGTCATATAGAATCTCGTTTTGGTCTGTTTGGAGAGAGAGTTAGTTTTGGTGCAAGTTAGGTACACAGTTTGCGCCTAATGCATCACAGGCTAAGAAACCATTTTGGATGCACCCGATGATACTACTGGGTAAAGGGGCTCAAGTGGAAGCTCAGTTTGCTTTGTTTGGAGATAGTGCTAATCTTGATGCAAGATAGGTGCACGAATTGCATGGAACGTACCATATGCTTCAAAATATATTTGGAAGCACCAAATAGAACTCCTAGATGACGTGTGTCATATAGAATCTCACTTCACTTTCTTTGGAGATAGTGTTAGTTTCGGTGCAAGATGGGTACATGGTTTGTGCCTAATGCACCATAGCCTAAGAAACTATTTTGGACGCACGCGATGGTACTCCTTGGTGAGAGGCTCAAGTGGAATCTTGGTTCTGTCTGTTTGGAGATAGTTCTAATCTTGATGCAAGATAGGTGCACGGTTTCATGGAACATACCATATGCTCAGAAATCAATTTGGACAAACTCGATGGAACTGTAGATGCTCCTGATGGAACTACTAGATGAAGTGTATCATATGGAATCTCGCTTCGGACCAGTTGGAGATAGTATAAGTTTCGGTGCAAGATAGTTGCATGGTTTGTGCCCAGTGCACCATAGGCTCAGAAATCGTTGTGGAAGTTCCTGATGGTACTCCTAGGTGAAGAGGCTCAAGTGAAAGCTTGGTTCGGTCTGTTTGGAGATAGTGCTAATCTTGATGAAAGATAGGTGTACGGTTTGCATGGAACGTACCCTATTCTTAGAAATCAATTTGGACGCACCCGATAGAACTCCTAGATCATGTGTGTCATATGGAATCTCACTTCAATCTGTTTGGAGACAGTGTTAGCTTAGGTGCAAGATTGGTGCATGGTTTGCGCATAATGCACCATAGGCTCAGAAACCATTATGGAAGCACCCGATGATAATCCTAGGTGAAGAGACTCAAGTGGAAGGTCTTTTCGATCTGTTTGTAGATAGTGCTAATCTTGATGCAAGATAGGTGCACGGTTTGCATGGAACATACCATATGCTAAGAAAATCCATTTGGACGCACCCCAATAGAACTCCTAGATGACATGTGTCATATAGAATCTCGTTTTGGTCTGTTTGGAGACAGAGTTAGTTTTGGTGCAAGATAGGTTCATAGTTTGAGCCTAATGCATCATAGGCTACGAAACCATTTTGGATGCACCCGATGATACTCCTGGGTAAAGGGGCTCAAGTAGAAGCTCAGTTTGCCTTCTTTGGAGATAGTGCTAATCTTCATGCAAGATAGGTGCACGAATTGCATCGAACGTACAATATGCTTAGAAATATATTTGGAAGCACCAAATAGAACCCCTAGATGATGTGTGTCATATAGAATCTCACTTCGGTCTCTTTGGAGATAGTGTTAGTTTCGGTGCAAGATAGGTACACGGTTTGTGCCTAATGCACCATAGGCTAAGAAACTATTTTGGACGCACGCGATGGTACTCCTTGGTGAAGAGGCTCATGTGGAATCTTGGTTATGTCTGTTTGGAGATAGTTCTAATCTTGATGCAAGATAGGTGCACGGTTTGCATGTAACATACCATATGCTCACAAATCAATTTGGACACACCCGATGGAACTGTAGATGCACCCGATGGAACTACTAGATGAAGTGTATGATATGGAATCTCGCTTCGGTCTAGTTGGAGATAGTATTAGTTTCGGTGCAAGATAGTTGCTTGGTTTCTGCCCAGTGCACCATAGGCTCAGAAATCATTGTAGAAGTTCCTGAGGGTACTCCTAGGTGAAGAGGCTCAAGTGAGAGCTCGGTTCAGTCTGTTTGGAGATAGTGCTAATCTTGATGAAAGATAGGTGTACGGTTTGCATGGAACGTACCATATTCTTAGAAATCAATTTGGACGCACTCGATAGAACTCCTAGATCATGTGTGTCATTTGGAATCTTACTTCAATCTATTTCGAGACAGTGTTAGTTTAGGTGCAAGATTGGTGCATGGTTTGCGCATAATGCACCATACGCTCAGAAACCATTATGGAAGCACCCGATGATAACCCTAGGTGAAGAGGCTCAAGTGGAAGGTCAATTCGATCTGTGTTGGAGATAGTGCTAATCTTGATGCAAGATAGGTGCACGGTTTGGATGGAACATACCATATGCTAAGAAAACCATTTGGACGCACCCCAATAGAACTCCTAGATGACATGTGTCATATGGAATCTCGCTTCGGTCTGTTTGGAGACAGAGTTAGTTTTGGTGCAAGATAGGTACACAGTTTGCGCCTAATGCATCATAGGCTAAGAAACCATTTTGGATGCACCCGATGATACTCCTGGGTAAAGGGGCTCAAGTGGAAGCTGAGTTTGCTTTGTTTGGAGATAGTGGTAATCTTGATGCAAGATAAGTGCCCAAATTGCATCGAACGTACCATATGCTTCAAAATATATTTGGAAGCACCCAATAGAACTCCTAGATGACATGTGTCATATAGAATCTCACTTCGGTCTCTTTGGAGATAGTGTTAGTTTCGGTTCAAGATATGTACACGATTTGTGCCTAATGCACCATAGGCTAAGAAACTATTTTGGACGCACACGATGGTACTCCTTGGAGAAGAGGCTCATGTGGAATCTTGGTTTTATCTGTTTGGAGATAGTTCTAATCTTGATGCAAGATAGGTGCACGGTTTGCATGGAACATACCATATGCTCAGAAATCAATTTGGACACTCGGTGGAACTGTAGATGCACGAGATGGAACTACTAGATGAAGTGTATCATATGGAATCTCGCTCCAGTTGGAGATAGTATTAGTTTTGGTGTAAGATAGGTGCATGGTTTGTGCCCAGTGCACCATGGGCTCAGAAACCATTGTGGAAGTTCCTGATGGTACTCCTAGGTGAAGAGGCTCAAGGGAAAGTTCAATTCGGTCTGTTTGGAGATAGTGCTAATCTTGATGCAATATAGGTGTATGGTTTGCATGGAACATACCATATTCTCAGATATCAATTTGGACGCACCAGATAGAACTCCTAGATCATGTGTCATATGGAATCTTGCTTCAATCTGTTTGGAGACAGTGTTAGTTTAGGTGCAAGATTGATGCATGGTTTGCGCATAATGCACCATAGGCTCGTAAACCATTATGGAAGCACCCGATAATACTCCTAGGTGAAGAGGCTCAAGTGGAAGTTCGGTTTGATCGGTTTGGAGATAGTGCTAATCTCGATGCAAGATAGGTGCACGGTTTGCATGGAACATACCATATGCTAAGAAATTGATTTGGACACACCCCAATAGAACTCCTAGATGACATATGTCATTTGGAATGTCGCTTTAGTCTGTTTGGAGACAGAGTTAGTTTTGGTGCAAGATAGGTACACAGTTTGCGCCTAATGCATCATAGGCTAAGAAACAATTTTGGATGCACCCGATGATACTCCTGGGTAAAGGGGCTCAAGTGGAAGCTTAGTTTGCTTTGTTTGGAGATAGTGCTAATCTTGATGCAAGATAGGTGCACGAATTGCATCGAACGTACCATATGCTTAGAAATATATTTGTAAGCACCAAATAGAACTCCTAGATGATGTGTGTCATATAGAATCTCACTTCGGTCTCTTTGGAGATAGTGTTAGTTTCGGTGCAAGATAGGTACACGGTTTGTGCCTAATGCACCATAGGCTAAGAAACTATTTTGGATGCACGCGATGGTACTCCTTGGTGAAGAGGCTCATGTGGAATCTTGGTTCTGTCTGTTTGGACATAGTTCTAATCTTGATGCAAGATAGGTGCACGGTTAGAATGGAACATAGCATATGTTCAGAAATCAATTTGGACACACCCGATGGAACTGTAGATGCACCCGATGGAACTACTAGATGAAGTGTATCATATGGAATCTCGCTTCAGTCCAGTTGAAGGTAGTATTAGTTTCGATGCAAAATAGGTGCATGGTTTGCGCCTAGTGCACCATAGGCTCAGAAACCGTTGTGGAAGTTCCTGATGGTACTCTTAGGTGAAGAGGCTCAAGTGAAAGCTCGCTTCGATCTGTTTGGAGATAGTGCTAATCTTGATGCAAGATAGGTTTACGGTTTGCATAGAACATACCATATTCTCAGAAATCAATTTGGACGCACCCGATAGAACTCCTAGATCATGTGTGTCGTATGGAATCTTGCTTCAATCTGTTTGGAGACAGTGTTAGTTTAGGTGCAAGATTGGTGCATGGTTTTCGCATAATGCACCATAGGCTTGGAAGCCATTATGGAAGCACCAGATAATACTCTTAGGTGAAGAGGCTCAAGTGGAAGGTCGGTTCGATCTGTTTGGAGATAGTGCTAATCTTGATGCAAGATAGGTGCACGGTTTGCATGGAACATACCATATGCTAAGAAATCCTTTTGGACGCACCCCAATAGAACCCCTAGATGACATGTGTCATATGGAATCTCGCATTGGTCTGTTTGGAGACAGAGTTAGTTTTGGTGCAAGATAGGTACATAGTTTGCGCCTAATGCATCATAGGCTAAGAAACCAATTTGGATGCACCCGATGAAACTCCTAGGTAAAGGGGCTGAAGTAGAAGCTCAGTTTGCCTTGTTTGGAGACAGTGCTAATCTTAATGCAAGATAGGTGCACGAATTGCATCGAACGTACCATATGCTTAGAAATATATTTTGAAGCACCAAATAGAACTCCTAGATGATATGTGTCATATAGAATCTCACTTCGGTCTCTTTGGAGATAGTGTTAGTTTCGGTGCAAGTTAGGTACACGGTTTGTGCCTAATGCACCATAGCCTAAGAAACTATTTTGGACGCACGCGATGGTACTCCTTGGTGAAGATGCTCATGTAGAATCTTGGTTCTGTCTGTTTGGAGATAGTTCTAATCTTGATGTAAGATAGGTGCACGGTTTGCATGGAACATACCATATGCTCACAAATCAATTTGGACACACACAATGGAACTGTAGATGCACCCGATGGAACTACTAGATGAAGTGTATCATATGGAATCTCGCTTCAGTCCAGTTGGAGATAGTATTAGTTTTGGTGTAAGATAGGTGCATGGTTTGTGCCCAGTGCACCATAGGCTCAGAAATCATTGTAGAAGTTCCCGATGGTACTCCTAGGTGAAGAGGCTCAAGTGAGAGCTCGGTTCAGTCTGTTTGGAGATAGTTCTAATCTTGATGAAAGATAGGTGTACGGTTTGCATGGAACGTACCATATTCTTAGAAATCAATTTGGACGCACTCGATAGAACTCCTAGATCATGTGTGTCATTTGGAATCTTACTTCAATCTATTTCGAGACAGTGTTAGTTTAGGTGCAAGATTGGTGCATGGTTTGCGCATAATGCACCATACGCTCAGAAACCATTATGGAAGCACCCGCTGATAACCCTAGGTGAAGAGGCTCAAGTGGAAGGTCAATTCGATCTGTGTTGGAGATAGTGCTAATCTTGATGCAAGATAGGTGCACGGTTTGCATGGAACATACCATATGCTAAGAAAACCATTTGGACGCACCCCAATTGAACTCCTAGATGACATGTGTCATATGGAATCTTGCTTCGGTCTGTTTGGAGACAGAGTTAGTTTTGGTGCAAGATAGGTACACAGTTTGCGCCTAATGCATCATAGGCTAAGAAACCATTTTGGATGTACCCGATGATACTCCTGGGTAAAGGGGCTCAAGTGGAAGCTCAGTTTGCTTTGTTTGGAGATAGTGGTAATCTTGATGCAAGATAGGTGCCCAAATTGCATCGAACGTACCATATGCTTCAAAATATATTTGGAAGCACCCAATAGAACTCCTAGATGACATGTGTCATATAGAATCTCACTTCGGTCTCTTTGGAGATAGTGTTAGTTTCGGTGCAAGATAGGTACACGATTTGTGCCTAATGCACCATAGGCTAAGAAACTATTTTGGACACACACGATGGTACTCCTTGGTGAAGAGGCTCATGTGGAATCTTGGTTTTATCTATTTGGAGATAGTTCTAATCTTGATGCAAGATAGGTGCACGGTTTGCATGGAACATACCATATGCTCAGAAATCAATTTGGACACACTTGGTGGAACTGTAGATGCACCCGATGGAACTACTAGATGAAGTGTATCATATGGAATCTCGCTTCAGTCCAGTTGGAGATAGTATTAGTTTTGGTGTAAGATAGGTGCATGGTTTGTGCCCAGTGCACCATAGGCTCAGAAACCATTGTGGAAGTTCCTGATGGTAATCCTAGGTGAAGAGGCTCAAGTGAAAGCTTAGTTCGGTCTGTTTGGCGATAGTGCTAATCTTGATGCAAGATAGGTGTATGGTTTGCATGGAACATACCATATTCTCAGAAATCAATTTGGACGCACACGATAGAACTCCTAGATCATGTGTGTCATATGGAATCTTGCTTCAATCTATTTGGAGACAATGTTAGTTTAGGTGCAAGATTGGTGCATGGTTTTCGCATAATGCACCATAGGCTCGGAAGCCATTATGGAAGCACCCGATAATACTCTTAGGTGAAGAGGCTCAAGTGGAAGGTCGGTTCAATCTGTTTGGAGATAGTGCTAATCTTGATGCAAGATAGGTGCACGGTTTGCATGGAACATACCATATGCTAAGAAATCCATTTGGACGCACCCCAATAGAACTCCTAGATGACATGTGTCATATGGAATCTCGCATTGGTCTGTTTGGAGACCGAGTTAGTTTTGGTGCAAGATAGGTACATAGTTTACGCCTAATGTATCATAGGCAAAGAAACCATTTTGGATGCACCCGATGATACTCCTGGGTAAAGGGGCTCAAGTGGAAGCTCAGTTTGCTTTGTTTGGAGATAGTGGTAATCTTGATGCAAGATAGGTGCCCAAATTGCATCGAACGTACCTTTTGCTTCAAAATATATTTGGAAGCACCCAATAGAACTCCTAGATGACATGTGTCATATAGAATCTCACTTCGGTCTCTTTGGAGATAGTGTTTGTTTCGGTGCAAGATAGGTACACGATTTGTGCCTAATGCACCATAGGCTAAGAAACTATTTTGGACACACACGATGGTACTCCTTGGTGAAGAGGCTCATGTGGAATCTTGGTTTTATCTATTTGGAGATAGTTCTAATCTTGATGCAAGATAGGTGCACGGTTTGCATGGAACATACCATATGCTCAGAAATCAATTTGGACACACTTGGTGGAACTGTAGATGCACCCGATGGAACTACAAGATGAAGTGTATCATATGGAATCTCGCTTCAGTCCAGTTGGAGATAGTATTAGTTTTGGTGTAAGATAGGTGCATGGTTTGTGCCCAGTGCACCATAGGCTCAGAAACCATTGTGGAAGTTCCTGATGGTACTCCTAGGTGAAGAGGCTCAAGTGAAGCCAGTTCGGTCTGTTTGGAGATAGTGCTAATCTTGATGCAAGATAGGTGTATGGTTTGCATGGAACATACCATATTCTCAGAAATCAATTTGGACGCACCCGATAGAACTCCTAGATCATGTGTGTCATATGGAATATTGCTTCAATCTGTTTGGAGACAGTGTTAGTTTAGGTGCAAGATTGGTGCATGGTTTTCGCGTAATGCACCACAGGCTCGGAAGCCATTATAGAAGCACCCGATAATACTCTTAGGTGAAGAGGCTCAAGTGGAAGGTCGGTTCGATCTGTTTGGAGATAGTGCTAATCTTGATGCAAGATAGGTGCACGGTTTGCATGGAACATACCATATGCTAAGAAATCCATTTGGACGCACCCCAATAAAAATCCTAGATGACATGTGTCATATGGAATCTCGCATTGGTCTGTTTGGAGACCGAGTTAGTTTTGTTGCAAGATAGGTACATAGTTTACGCCTAATGTATCATAGGCTAAGAAACCATTTTGGATGCACCCGATGATACTCCTGGGTAAAGGGGCTCAAGTGGAAGCTCAGTTTGCTTTGTTTGGAGATAATGGTAATCTTGATGCAAGATAGGTGCCCAAATTGCATCGAACGTACCATATGCTTCAAAATATATGTGGAAGCACCCAATAGAACTCCTAGATGACATGTGTCATATAGAATCTCACTTCGGTCTCTTTGGAGATAGTGTTAGTTTCGGTGCAAGATAGGTACACGATTTGTGCCTAATGCACCATAGGCTAAGAAACTATTTTTGACACACACGATGGTACTCCTTGGTGAAGAGGCTCATGTGGAATCTTGGTTTTATCTGTTTGGAGATAGTTCTAATCTTGATGCAAGATAGGTGCACGGTTTGCATGGAACATACCATATGCTCAGAAATCAATTTGGACACACTTGGTGGAACTGTAGATGCACCCGATGGAACTACTAGGTGAAGTGTATCATATGGAATCTCACTTTAGTCCAGTTGGAGATAGTATTAGTTTTGGTGTAGATAGGTGCATGGTTTGTGCCCAGTGCACCATAGGCTCAGAAACCATTGTGGAAGTTCCTGATGGTACTCCTAGGTGAAGAGGCTCAAGTGAAGCCAGTTCGGTCTGTTTGGAGATAGTGCTAATCTTGATGCAAGATAGGTGTATGGTTTGCATGGAACATACCATATTCTCAGAAACAATTTGGACGCACCCGATAGAACTCCTAGATCATGTGTGTCATATGGAATCATGCTTCAATCTGTTTGGAGACAGTGTTAGTTTAGGTGCAAGATTGGTGCATGGTTTTCGCATAATGCACCATAGGCTCGGAAGCCATTATGGAAGCACCCGATAATACTCTTAGGTGAAGAGGCTCAAGTGGAAGGTCGGTTCGATCTGTTTGGAGATAGTGCTAATCTTGATGCAAGATAGGTGCACGGTTTGCATGGAACATACCATATGCTAAGAAATCCATTTGGACACACCCCAATAGAACTCCTAGATGACATGTGTCATATGGAATCTCGCATTGGTCTGTTTGGAGACCGAGTTAGTTTTGGTGCAAGATAGGTACATAGTTTACGCCTAATGTATCATAGGCTAAGAAACCATTTTGGATGCACCCGATGATACTCCTGGGTAAAGGGGCTCAAGTGGAAGCTCAGTTTGCTTTGTATGGAGATAGTGGTAATCTTGATGCAAGATAGGTGCCCAAATTGCATCGAACGTACCATATGCTTCAAAATATATTTGGAAGCACCTAATAGAACTCCTAGATGACATGTGTCATATAGAATCTCACTTCGGTCTCTTTGGAGATAGTGTTAGTTTCGGTGCAAGATAGGTACACGATTTGTGCCTAATGCACCATAGGCTAAGAAACTATTTTGGACGCACACGATGGTACTCCTTGGTGAAGAGGCTCATGTGGAATCTTGGTTTTATCTATTTGGAGATAGTTCTAATCTTGATGCAAGATAGGTGCACGGTTTGCATGGAACATACCATATGCTCATAAATCAATTTGGACACTCTCGATGGAACTGTAGATGCACCCGATGGAACTACTAGGTGAAGTGTATCACATGGAATCTCGCTTCAGTCCAGTTGGAGATAGTATTAGTTTCGGTGCAAGATAGGTGCATGGTTTGTGCCCTGTGCACCATAGGCTCAGAAAACATTGTGGAAGTTCCTGATGGTACTCCTAGGTGAAGAGGCTCAAGTGAAAGCTCGGTTCGGTCTGTTTGGAGATAGTGCTAATCTTGATGCAAGATAGGTGTACGGTTTGCATAGAACATACCATATTCTCAGAAATCAATTTGGACGCACCCGATAGAACTCCTAGATCATGTGTGTCATATGGAATGTTGCTTCAATCTGTTTGGAGACAGTGTTAGTTTTGGTGCAAGATTGGTGCATGGTTTGCGCATAATGCACCATAGGCTCGGAAACCATTATGGAAGCACCCGATAATACTCTTCGGTGAAGAGGCTCAAGTGGAAGGTCGGTTCGATCGGTTTGGAGATAGTGCTAATCTTGATGCAAGATAGGTGCACGGTTTGCATGGAACATACCATATGCTAAGAAATCCATTTAGACGCACCCCAATAGAACTCCTAGATGACATGTGTCATATAGAATCTCGCTTTGGTCTGTTTGGAGATAGAGTTAGTTTTGGTGCAAGATAGGTACCCAGTTTGCGCCTAATGCATCGGATGATGTTGACTACCTTGTAAAAAGAATGACCAATTAAATCATCTATGCATCATGTCATGGTCATTTGGTACCCTCTCATATAAGCATTGCACCCGGGCATCTCGCACTCCACTCATGAGCACACATGCATCATACAGGCTCGCAGGAGAACGAGGTGGAACCCGAGGAGCAGGAGGAAGCACAGGAGCTGGAACCTCTGGGAGTGACAGAGCCTAGAGAAGAGCTGCAAGAGTGCCCAGATCACAAGCCGAGCACATTTGAGAAAGGCAAGCCCCAGAGCATTCTAAGTCTCCCTATTCTCGCTAACAAAAATGATATATTATGCTTGTTCTACTATGTTGCATTTAAGTGATAGGAATTGCTTGATACCGTTGATGCATATGCACTCCTTAATATCACCACTCTTTCATCTACCTTGTCCTATGTAGATAGGCCCGGAGTCTATGCTTAGCTTGCTTAGTCCGGTAGAAGTCGGGTGATTTCTGTCACCTGCGAGATATAGGTGGATACCTGCTTGATTAAGCAGTGACTACTTTGGTAGAGAATAACCAAGTGTGGAATGGAATTTGAGACCGGGCAGGGTCTTATGGTGGGTTGACTGTAGTGCCTCTGCCTGTGTCGATTAAGGACCAATCGTTGACGGCCCTCTTGTCATGTTGAACGCATGCCCCACACTTAGCTAGAAGGATAAGTCGTTCCGACCGCGAAGCCTGAACACTATCCGGGCCTTGAGTCGAGCCGCCATGTGCTGTATTGGTGATGGTTGAGGAGAACGACGAGGGCGCGCCGCGCAACCTTGGTATACCTTGGATACCTCGGTCGCCGGAACGGTCCTCGGGTACTGGCGGTGCCTGCCGAACCCGCGAATTGGTCCTGGATAGTGTAACACGGTGATCTGTAGCTCACTTGATGAGTGAGTGTGGTTTGTGTGGGGAATAACTCGCCAGCTGGTTAGAAATCGATTCGAATCGCCATCGCTCCTGGATAGTGAGCACTTGACATGAGCTTCGTCCTCGTAGTAAGGACTATGGAACACTTGGTTTATATGATGAATAATTGCATGGATGCTATGATGAGGTACCATCATATTATTACACTTGTTTGCCATAGTGCAGGTGCAAACCTAGATAATAGGTAATGATACTTTCAACTTGAGCTAATTAAAAGAAGAAGGATTCCTTTAGGATATGTTAACAGAATAGTGCTTTTATGCAAAAAGTCATCAGCTACCCCCACTATATAGCCTTCATGATCCTTGAAGAGTCTTTATTTTTGGTTTATGATGGGTAAGTCTAGCTGAGTACATTCTCGTACTCAGGGTTCTACTCCCATGTTGTTTTGTAGATGGTCAAATGTACTATGGTTATTGCATCCTCTGCTTGTACCCAGCAATGGGCGATGACTAGACCAAGGCGATGGTCACTCTACCTCCTCTTTTGCTTTTGTGGGAATGACTGAACTATGGCACTGTATCAGACTGAGTATGTGTGTGTTATTTTCGAACTATGAAGCTTCCGCTACTTGAGAACTTGGTTTGTAATAATTTTAAGAACTCCGATGTATTTTACGAATGTTGTAATGTGGATGTAATTGTGAATGGTGACCGCTAAACTTATTACGATCTTGGCTGTATGTACGATATGTGGTTTGAAATCCTTTGAGATTTTACGGACTACCGGGATTATATGGGTTTAAGCTCGATGGTTCGACTGTGCAAATGGTCACTATTAAGCTTAATCTCTTATAATTTGGACGGTTCTGTTACAGCTGGCATCGGAGCAAGGTTTAGCGAGTTACTATTCATAAGTACGTTCTAAACTAAATTTAAACCAGTTTAATAAAAGATTTTTATTTATTAATGATAATCAAGGTGTCAAACTAAGTTTTTGGAAAATTATCTAGTGTGCCATGATCATATCCTCTATGCCCAGTTAAGGACTCTAAGGTGGCTAGTTAAGTACTGACTTGGGGGGATTATGCATCATATTTCTATTCCGTCGCTCATACGGCGTGCAATAGTATGAGTACCATTCATTTGAGTGGTAATGTATGGATCAATTCTTCCTCTACGCCTCGGCAAGTGGGAGTTGTGTGAGCATGATCTGATACACTGCCGATCTAGGGGAGTGTTGTTAGGTGCTGTGTCATGCACACATGTTTGGTGTGCTTGGGAACAGTACCACATGTTGGGAGATTCTGTCCCGAGAGGCGATGCCGTCATTAGGACGATGATGCGGGTAGTAACACGTCATATGCATGGACGGGGGTGTCTGTGTATGTGGGGTGTATAGCTTTAAATTCTTGTTCTGCATGTTCATACTGTGGTTGGGCTGAAATGAGTTTTCTGTAGGTACACTAACCACGTTCCCGCCTAGCACGCTAGTTACGTTATGAGAGAACGTTGTGTGCCACCGCATATATCGATTAGTGTTAACCTTTGTTTCTATGTTTGTGAGATCGTAAGTCCGTGCATGCATCATGTTCATTTCATATCATTGCTTACTTTCTCCCCTTAATTTAATCTGTCCTAATTCTAAATAAGATAATTAAAGATAATCCTCAATCTTACCCTAGGTATTCCATTTGCAGCATATGGCACGCACTAGGCTCACCGCTCGCGAGTCCACTGGTGGGCGGGCCCCTTGCCATCCGTGGGCAGCCAGGAGCTCGCGTCATAAGAGCAAGTTCCTAGAGGAGTTTGGGATGCCCACCTTGCTTTGGAGGGTGCTCAGTTCGATGGGGTATCTCGAAGGAAGGGAACCTTGCTACTATTGGGACAAGGAGCAGCTTGGTGATGGGACCCTGGTGGGGATCGAGGCAGTGGCCCTACCAGTGGAGGTGACCCCGCCTGGGGCGGCTGGGTGTACGAGTCTCGAGGTGCCACGACTTTCCACGGTGCCAGCAGGGCAGCTTTCGTAGTTCTGAGGGACCTCATGGAGAGGTCTCCACAGGAGCTGGCCCACGCCTTCGCTAGGGTGTTTCCCCGGGGTGACCCCTACATTTCGGTGCGGGATCAGTCCGAGGTGAACGCTCTAGAGAGGAGTGCGGATGAGGACTAGCACAGTGACAGCGCAGCTATGAGCGCTATGTATGCCTTGATGAAGACCTATGGGGGCCTAGAGCGTTGTTTGGGGCGCTTGTCCGGGTCTCTTCTCACAGTCCAGGATGAGAAGCGCCAGCTGCAGCGTGAGTTCGACACTGAGGTTGAGAGGTTGTAGGCAGAGTTGGCCCGTGTGACCCGAGAGAGGGATCAGGCAGTCCAGAAGAGCAGTGAGCTGAGTCAAGACCTGCTTGCAGTTAGGGAGCAGAGACACAGGGTGACTACTGCTCACAGGAACTGCGAGCGCATGCTAGTTCATGTGCTTGGTCAGAGGAATGAAGCCTGGCACAAGGAGGACACCTTGAGGGCCCGATAGCTAGAGCTTGAGCAGCAGCTAGCTAATGCGGAGGAGTACAATGACAACTTGCATGAGGAGATCCACCAGCTGCATAACCAGCTCCACCCTCACCACCTGCCTGGAGCAGCTGAGCTAGACTCTGAGGACGAGATGGATGAGGATCTAGAGATAGAGGCAGCTGCTAGTGGAGATGAGGACGAGGAGGGCTCCGGCATGGACAGTGACCATAGCGAGTAGATGCTAGGGCTCTAGAGCTAGTACTTCTTCTTTTGTTGTTGATGTTGCATGGCATGTCTTGTACTTTTGGATCTGGGCTATGTAAGACTTTATGAGACGACGCTGAAAGTCCAGTGTATGTATGCTGGCAATTTTGGATGTATGTGAACCTTGTTGCTTAAATGTTACGTAATCTGTTAGTGATGTTGTATGCAGATGATGAATTGTTGTGCCTCTGTTTATTGTGCGAATTTTTTTCCTCAGTAAATTCAGTACGACATAATTCTACACATGTCTACCGTTGATGGTAACTCCTAACGATTGCTTATCATTGACACTTGCAGATGGTGCAAACACGTGGCGGGGGTAACAGCAACCCCGGTCTTGGAGCAGGTACCTCCAGAGGTGGGGCTCGATGGAATGAGGATAGGGCACCATCAACGCCACCACCGCCGCCTCCTCTGTACACTGCGGATGTGTTTTTCGCGCAGTTTCTGGGGAGTCAACGCAATATCGCTGACAATACCCGCCGTGGGGATAACCACGGCGGTCGGGAAGTCAATCAGTATAGCTCTTTCAACGACTTCATGGACACCAAACCACCAGTCTTCAAGGAGGCCTTAGAACCGCTTGAGGCCGATGAGTGGATCAACACCATGGAGCAAAAGTTTCGTCTTCTTCGGATGACTGAAGAACTCAAGGCTGAGTATGCAGCGCATCAGTTACAAGGACCTGCTGGGATTTGGTGGTCCCATCACCGTACCACCTACCCAGAGGGGACCCCAATCACCTGGAACCGCTTCATGAGGCTATCTTAGGGAACGAAGTCCGTGAAGGAGTATCTACACGCTTTTAACAATCTCGCTCGCTATGCCCTGAGTTTGTCAACACGGAGGCCAAGAAGATCGCTAGTTTCCGAAGAGGTTTGAGCCCAAAGATGCTGAAGACCATGGGTACAGGAACCCGGGCTACCTTCAATGCTTACATCAGTGACTGTCTGACCCAGGAGAACAATAACAACAACTATAGTGCATCCAAGTCTCGTAAGAGGGCTTTTGAAGCTGGGTCATCTCAGTCTAGGGCACTGGTGGCAGGGCGACAACAGTATCGTCCTCCTGCCCCAGGTGCTAGGTTTCGACCACCGTAGAGAAGGAACACTGGGCATCCAACGTAGCAAAAGCCGTACAAGGTGGCGATAGCTCCTGCCAAGCCAAAGGCAATTCAAGCTGCAGCACCTGCCGCCAACAATGCGACCAAGGGACCGTGCTACAACTGTCACAAGATGGGGCACTTTGTGAAGGAATGTCCCTACCCCAAGAGGCAGCACACAACCTACCCAGCCCGTGTGCACCATACCTCGATAGAGGAGATCCCGGAAGGAGAACAGGTAACAGCTGGTATGTTTTCTGTCAACCAACATCTTGCAGTTGTTTTGTTTGATTCTGGATCATCGCATTCATTCATGAGCCAAGCATTTGCACAAAAGCATGACCAAACAGTTACAAATCTGGGTTATGGCTATCGTATCAGTTTATCAGGGGCAGATGTGTTGACAAATAGAGTGGTCCGAGGGGCAACCCAAGATATAAGTGACCGGGTGTTTCGAGTAAATCTGGTAGTCATGCCTGGATTAGTTTTGGATGTTATCATGCGCATGAACTAGATAAAAGAGTGGAATGCTGTCATAGATACTGGGAAGAGGGTGTTATCGCTCAGAGAACCTCAGGGCAGTGGATCTTTCCAAGTACCTCTGCCCCGTCTCCTTGACTTTGCTAGCATCTCTTGTGCTACGTGGTTCCACTACCACAGATCCTAGTAGTCTGTGAGTTCCCTGATGTTTTTCCTGAGGAATTACCAGGACTTCCTCCAGACAGGGAAGTAGAGTTCACAATAGAGTTGATACCAGGTACAGCACTGATATCTAGAAGGTCGTACCGGATGCTGCCGAATGAACTGGCTGAGCTGAAGAATCAACTGAAGGAACTGTTAGATAAAGGGTTCATCCGGCCAAGTTCGTCAGAATGGGGTTGTCCGGCGTTGTTTGTGAAAAAGAAGGATCAATCGTTGCACATGTGCGTGGACTATCGTCCACTCAATGCAGTATCAATCAAGAATAAGTATCCATTGCCAAGGATTGATATTTTGTTTGATTAGTTGTGCAAGGCAAAAGTATTTTCCAAGATAGATTTGAGGTCCGGGTATCACCAAATCAAGATCCGTCCACAAGATATCCCGAAGACTGCTTTTTCCACTAGATATGGGTTGTATGAGTATCTTGTCATGTCCTTTGGGTTGACGAATGCTCCTGCATACTTCATGTATCTGATGAATTCGGTCTTTATGCCAGAATTAGATAAGTTTGTTGTGGTGTTTATCGATGATATCCTGGTTTATTCAGAAAATGAGCAAGATCACGCCGAGCATCTGAGAGTCGTGCTAACACGACTGCGAGAGCATCAGTTATATGCAAAGTTCAGCAAGTGTGAGTTTTGGTTGAAGAAAGTTCCTTTCCTAGGGCACATTCTATCTGAAGAAGGGATTGCTGTGGATCCGTCAAAAGTACACGAAGTCATGGACTGGAAGGCACCAACTTCTGTCTCGGAAGTTCGAAGTTTTCTTGGTTTGGCCGGGTATTATCGTCGTTTCATACCCGACTTCTCCAAGATTGCTAAGCCAATGACCAGTTTGTTACAAAAGGATCATAAGTTTGTCTGGACAGAAGGGTGTGAACTAGCCTTCCGCACCTTGCGAAAGTTGCTAACCACCGCTCTCGTTCTAGCGCAACCCAATATCGAGAAGCCTTTCGATGTGTTTTGCGACGCATCAAAAAGTGGCTTGGGATGTGTGTTAATGCAAGACGGCAGAGTAATAGCTTACGCTTCATGAAAGTTGAGAAAGCACGAAGTCATATCTGGAGCCACTATTTCCTGGGGAACAAATGTCATATCTACACCGATCATAAAAGTCTGAAATACATCTTCCCTCAGTCCGAGCTGAATATGAGGCAACGAAGATGGTTGGAACTGATCAAGGATTACGATCTTGAAGTCCACTACCATCCAGGCAAAGCTAATGTGGTAGCTGACACTTTGAGTCGCAAACCGCATTGTCAAGTGGTTCAACCTCTGTTTGAAGATGGTTTCAATCTCATGCATCCTGAAGTTTTATGTCACATACAGCTTAGTTGTTTCCTTGAAAGTCAAGTCATCGAAGGACAGAAAATAGACAAGGGTATTTTCCACATCAAGGAGAAGATCAAAAAATGACCCAAGGACTCAATTTAGAGTTGATGAAAAAGGGGTATTGTGGTTTCAGCACCGGCTGGTAGTTCCGAAGAATCAAGAATTGAAGAATCGCATCATGGATGAAGCCCATCTCTCCAAGTGTCGGTGTTTTCCCCACGGGGGGTCACACCAACTAGTGAATTTGTATGCGTGCTCCCTTTCCGAGATGGTGATGCAAAAAGATACAAAGATTTATCCTGGTTCGGGCAAGAGAAGGCCATACGTCCAGTGGGGGGGGAGAGTTTGTATTATTCTGCACCTAAGTGCTTGTACAGGGGTGAATACAAGCGTGGTATGAAGTGAGGTGGAGTATGGAAGTTCTACTACGTATGGGTGTAGTGTCGCGTGATGTCTGATGTCCTCCTCCGTGTTCGCTCTCGGGCCTCCCCTTTTATAGTTCCAAGGAGTAGCCCAGGGTACAAGTATAGGTGTCAGAGTAGGGGTCGATAGAGGTATGGCGCGCGGACCTACTCGAGGCCTCCATACCGGCGTGGTCTCAAGCCGTCCCGTCCTGATAGCTTGATGATGATTCCGCATGCCCCGGTATCCTGCTCTGTGCGCCATCTTGGACTGGTTCATCGGTGGCACGCCTGTACAATATAGCGGCAGATCCATCAGAGTGGTTGCTATTTGGGGATGATGCCCCACTGGGAGCTGTGGCTCCACCTCTACAGGGGCGAGCTCTTCAACGCCCCCGCTGGAGCCGTCGGAGTGAGGAAAACCGTGCGGGCCGGGTGCCTGAACCTGGTGTTGAAGACGGGGAAGACAGAGAGGCCACGCGAGTACATCCCGGTGGGGTTGTCATCGAACCACGCTGGGTGGGACTCCTAGTGGTTTTACCTGAGGAATGACGACGGTCTTCTCCCCATCTACACCGGCCGTCTGATCATGGAGCGCCCAGAGAACTGGACATATGGTGTCGTCTAAGTCCACCAGTCGCGGCTCGACCCTCTCCTCGACGCCCTGAAGAAGCTGCGCTTGGAGGGCCTATCCGCTGCTCTCGTCCTTTCAGCCGCCCATCGTCGGAGAGTTCTCCCGCTAATGTCTCGGCCGCTGACACTACAAGAAACTTGTTAATCCGTGACGATTTCTCGATGACGGATTTACAGACCGTCGTTAACAACCACTGCCAGATGCAATCTGTGACGATATTCATTTTTTCGTCAAGGATGAGCCCATTGGATATTCCCAACCCGCTAATTTGTGACGATTTTATCAGGATCGTCACAGTGTATGAATTTTGAATCCGTCATACTCTAGTTAGCCCAAAACAGTAGGCCCACTACCAATATTTAGTACAAAGAAAAATAGAAAATGTGATTGCCAAAAGTATCAAACTAAAAAGACAATCTATTAAATTATTTTTTCTTTATCTAAAAAAACATGTATATTTTTTAAATGGCAAAACTGAAAATGTTCTCATATAGTTTGAATGGGAACAGAAAATTTACAGTAAGCGTGGTCTTAGTTCAGCTTTTCATAAATAGCAAAAATAGGGGGAAAAAGTGCAAACAATGGAAATCGAACTCAGGACGTGAGATTTCCAAAATTCCAGTCTTACCATTGCGTCAACTAATCCAGTGTGCTGGGTTCTGAGTCTATATCATTTTGTCTAGCATCTGGTAAATAGGACCAAAACCAAAAAGAAGTGGCTTCGGCGGGTGTCGAACCCAGTACCTTCGAGTTAAAAACAAGAAGACTTACCACTGCGCTAGCTTATCAAATGTGACAGACTTACCACTGCGCTAGCTTATCAAATGTGACAGAATGCGATTCTATTATTGTTTTGTTGTTAATTCAGAGGTAACTTTTCCCTTTCCTCAATCCGTTCACGGACGCACTAGCCAGCCGCGACCATTCACTCACACGCCCTATTATGTTCTAAACGTCAATTAATATGGATATGGCGGTGGAGATTCTTTTATAGACGGTTTCAACTAAAAAGCGCTGGTGGAGGAGATGATTTTTCATTTGAATTCGTGTAGGGCCTGAAACAATCAATATATGCTCAATTTAGAATAATATGTAAAGAACCAAACTCTAATATGGACATAGGTGAGTGATGGGTGGAGTGGTAGAGGAGGCTTCGCGCAAGGGAGAGGTCTCATGTTCGAAGCCTACCGGCCGCGAAGCACGCGATTTTACGCGTAAAAATACGCGACTTGCGACAATGGGCATTCCCTAGGATTAAATGTTTTTTTTCTATTTTAAAAACCCAATTTTATATTTTTTGGATAAATGTTTATACTAGTGGCGATGGAAATCGGCGGTCCTCAGTTAACCACGAGTGGAAACATCCATCTTCACTGGCACCTAGCGTTGTCTTTCTGAGAAACGCCTGTACAAATGTGTTTACAACCTTCGCTACTGAAGTTCTTTATACTAATGTAATAACTAGCTAGAATCACTTATTTTAAAATTATCAACACTTATAGTTTTATTAGTTATCATTTTAGATAGTAGCAAATCTTAAAATATAGTCTTATTAAAAAAAATTGTACAAACAAATCTAAATGTAACAGCCAAGAAAATGTCACGCGCGCAAGCCCCAATTTTTTTCCTAAACCAAATTGACCTTAGTACCCTAGTAAGTTGTATAGACAACCTTTCAGCAAATGACTTATCAGGGATACTTTGGTAATTTTTGAACCCCAATTCCATTCCCACCTGCCACATATATGTCGACAAGCTCCAAAACCTAATTCCTCATTTCTCATCCACCCTCCAGCCGCCGCCTAAGCCACCCACCCGCGATGCAACCCTAGATCACTGGCGTCGCCGCAGGCGTCGTCCTGGTCATCCAAGATCCGACGCTCGTAGCCAGATGCCGTCGTCGTCTTCAAGCCCCGCCCACTGCTGCTGTCGTCTTCAAGCCCTGCCTGCAAGCCACCGACGGAACCCTACCTCGACGGTAGCTTGAAGTTCTGCTCCACCGCCACCGTCGCTGCTAGAAGGACCCCTACATCGCCGCGCCCATCATCGCGCTTGGAGGATCCGGACACTACCACCTAGAACTTCTTGTGATGGCATCGAAGGGTATGCCAAAGAGGCCAAAAGGAGGTCGGATAGCAGGTATAGACCTAAATCACCTCGTTCTTGACTATTCGTTCTATCTTGCTTAGGTTGGAGAAATTTTTGACATTTTACATCTGGACTTGTTCTACTTGTTAATTTTACATATCCGGTCTGGAAGAGCAGTGTGCTTAGCTGGTTTGGTATTCTTGTGGTGACTGGTGTGCTATGTATGCTAGACCTATTTATGTTGTGAGTGATTTTTTTGTAAGGTCAATATATGGCAGATGCTTTCCGGGATAATCCTTGTTGAAACTTGTGAACTACAAATGCCACAATTCTAGATCTGAGTTAATGTACTAATTAGTATTCACATTAATTATTTACAGATTGTAGTGAGCTATTTTTAGGAATGACATTTTGGTCATGAACTATTTAATTATATGGTGCTCATGTTTTTTTGTCAACTTAGCACCGGCGCTGCATCCATATCAAATGGTGCGTCTGAGAGAATGCATGAAGAACAGTGCAAGGCTGAAGGAACTTGGACTTTCTGATCGTGAGTACAGCCGAGTTTGGGCAGAAGCTGGTCATGACAAGAATCAAAGTGAAGGCGTTCCTTTTGACAAGTATCAAAGTGGAGACTCTGAGTCTGAGTATGATCCTTTACAAGATGATAATGGGGAAGGAGGTTTGATAGATGATGACAATGCTGAGGTGCTAATTCCTCCATTCTTGTCAAGTCTTGTTGTTTTTCTTCCTAATTCAATATAACTCTCTAAAACTATGTTGACTAATCCATGCTTTCACTTATAGCAGTGCTCTAAGGAGAAGACTCGCAAGAAAACTAACAGCGAACATTCTGGTGGAGTTAAGTTTCAGTCTCGCAAGAGAGTTTTTGCACACCAAACACCTAGAGTTACAAGGACAAGGGTTGCCCAGCAAGGTGCAAGTATCACGCCAAGTGACATTTGTGCGCCGCCTACATCACAAGCTAATGAGAGCCACACTAGAGAACTCGTTGGCAACTTAGATGACCACACACAGGCTGCTTTTGAAGGCTAGTTCCACTGCCACATTACTTGGTTTTTTATAACATTGTCATGAGTCAAATGCCTTTAAGTTTATTGCTTGTTTAGCTCTTGAAATGTTAACTAGAGTGTAGGTGCCAAATAATAATAAAACAAATTTTTACAGTTTTTTTTGGTACCATGCTATATGCTAGATCTATTTACTGAACTGAAAGCTGTTTTCACCATGTATGTGCTGCTGAATTTTCCTGGGCACCAGATTTTTACAGTAGATAACCTTTTTGTTTGTGTGCCTTGTTTACTATGGTGAACTATTGAACTCACCCTTAGCTATCATCAATAATTTTAGGTGATAATTCCGCTCCACTTGACAACACTCACATGACCACTCGGGCTAATGCAGATAATCAACATAGCCGTATGGATGATGGAGGTGATGGTTTCTTACTGTCGTCCTATAAGTTATGTTTGTATGATGAATGCATTCTTACTGGCTGCCCTTCTTAGATGGCTTTGCCCAGCATGATGACAACACCCTCATGGCTGATGTAGTTGATGGCCTTACCCAACATGGTGACCACAACCACAATACCAACGAAGGTGACTATTTGTTCATCTATTTTCCATAGTTCATCAATATTTGTTGGAAAGCTTAAATTCATGATTATCATGGATCAATGTTTGCTTCACCTCAATAATTTTAATTTCATTGTACATTTACAACTAGGGCGACAGGAGAGAAGGAACCGGGGAAATAATATGGGACTTGGTCTCCAAAGGTTAAACCGAGCGCGCCGTGGCAAGTTGCAAGTTGTCATAACTGAAGGGAATATAAGGCCACTAGTTCCTCTTGTTGCTGCAAAGTATGCTAGTGAATGCAACATCATAGTTAGGAACCATGTGCCTATACTCACGCATTGGAAGCTATACAAGAAAGATCGTGCATCAAGTTCAAAAGAGAAAGAACCAGTAGAGAAAGAGCCGACGGAGAAAGAACCAATAGAGAAAGAACCTGCATCTGCGTACATTGATCTATTCTTAGGAAAACTAAAGGTAAATACATTCTCCGCTCCTTTCCACATTTAGTCTCAAGAACCGTTGTTTGTTGTTTTGTGCCATAAATTACTGAATTGATATTCTTTTCTATCCATGTTCTTTCATTCGATTAGGCCAAGTTTGACATAAACATAGGGGATAAGACAATTGAAAAGGCTTGTATTGAGATGATGAAGTCTGCAGTTCACCAACAAAGACACAGACTGAAGCAAGAATATTTTGATCCTTTTCCACTACATTTGGTTACAAAAACTTCTCCTGTTAAATGCATGAGTAATGAACAGTGGAAACAACTTTTAGAATATTGGAAGAGCCCCAAAAAGATGGTATGTTTTCTCTAAAAAACCAGAATGATGCCTTCTACATGCTAATCTGTCACCAACCTCACATGTAGTTTTGTCTTCGATGTAGGAGATGTGTCAAAAGAACAAAGACAACCGAAGAAATGTTAAGTACCATCACACAACCGGATCCCGTGCCTACATGGTTCATGTTGAAAATTTGGTAAGTGGGCCATGTTAAGCACCGTATAAGTAAATGTATGCAACTGTTACTTGTTGCTGGGGGATAAAGCTTTCTATATGAATTTTCATACTACTGGAATATTTTCACTTTACATAATCCTGGGAATTTGTGATGTGGAAACACAACTACTTGTCATGCTGCTGCTATAATTTGTGATGTGGGAATTTGTGTTGTGGAAACACAACTACTTGTATGCAACTGTTATATGAAGCTCATCAATAATTTCTGAAGGCGAAAATGTTGTGCTCTTGTGGTGACCATACTAAGCTGTTGTTGCCACTGCTATTTGTACACCATATTAAGCTATTTGTAACATATTGTTGCATGCCGCTGTAACAAGCTACTGCTGCTATTTTACAGAAAATTTCTTTGTAAAATTTGGTAAAAGCTACTGCTGCTATTGTAACAAGCTCCTTCTCAGTAGCTGTCTACTCTTTAGTTGGACATGTTCTTCTAGATTTTTAGTTGAACAGTAGCTATCTTCATTAATCCTATTTTTAGTTGAACATGTTCTTCTAGATTTTTAGTTGAATATGTTCTTCCAGATGTTTAGTTGAACAATAGCTGTCAAGATTTTTGTAACATCTTAATTAATGCTGGACCTAATGCATATATGTTGATCTCAGGATGACAAATATAATGATGAAGCTGATGCAGTTGATTTGTTTAAGGAGTTCCACTACAGCAAGAAAAAAAAAATGCTACACCCCTGTAGTACAGGAGGCTATTGTAAGATAATTTTCAGACTTTGATCTTGTAACAGTTGTTATTTTTAATTCTCTAAACACCAACCATGTTTCCTACTTGCTTGCTAGACTCGGATGGAAAATATGCTATCTACATCAACAGAAGGTGAAGAACCCAAGTCTGCGGCTCAAGTTGTTGCTGATGTGCTTGCTGGGAACACCAAGAAGAGTCGATTCTTGCAGAATGTGGGGTTCCAGAATGCCCGGCCTAGATCTAGTGAGCATAGCAGTGAGATAGAACTAGAAGCGGACAACGCTAAGCTTCGTGCACAGGTGGCTGATTTGTTAAATAAAGTGCAAGAATCTGAGCAGACAAGGATTATTGACCGAGAGGAGATGAAGCGGAATCAATCTGAGTTGGAAGCAAAACTTAACCTTTTGCTCAGTCAGATTCAACCAAGTTAAGTCATACATGGTGCATATCTTTTGCCACTAACTTCATACATTTTGCTGCTGCTAACTTGTGTCAAGCCAATTTCGACCAAGTTAAGTCATGCATGGTGGTATATATTTTGTTGTTGCTGCTTGCATTTTGCTCCTGCTGCATGCATCGAGCTGCTGGACTTGTAAGCATTTCTATGTGTTGTTGGCTTGTGCCACGGTGAATTGTAAGGTTGTGTGCACTTTTGTGCAATAACTGTTGTTGGATGAAGACTTGTAATCTGATGTTGAATGGAAATTTATGTGATCTATTGTTGGATGGAAAGTTAAGATTTCTTATTTAATGTGCTGCTATAATAATTACTTGTGGGCTATGTATGTGAGCTGAATGTTTAAAAATGGGCTGTGTATATGGGCTATATGTGCTGTGGTAGTGGGCTGAAAAGTGGACTAAAAATAATGATGAACTGGGCTATAATATGCTGAAATGGGCCTGCGAAAATGGCTAAAAAAATTGTTGTCAAAATGGCTGAAATTGGGCCAAAATTGGCCCATCTTTGGTTATGGTCTGTTAACATATGGGCTGAGAAGATGTCCATGTCATCATCCATGTAAGCATCTATAATGACATGGCAATTCATCTGTGACGGATATTTTTTGTCACTGGCAATGGGTTTGGGTTGGACTAAGTGGGCCTCGGGCTCCATCGTGACGGAATAAAACCGTCACCAATTCTGTTAATCTGTGATGGTTTTCGACAAACTGTCGCGCAAGTCAATCCTTGACGCTCAATCCGTGATGGTTTCTAAAACCATCACAAATGCTGTTTGCTGACGGATTTTCAGTGATCTGTGATAGAAATTTTCCATCACAGATTAACAGGATTCTTGTAGTGTGAGGATGGATGAGATGGGGCCCGGTGCTTCGTCCCGGGACCTCGAGGCGTGCCGGATGTCCAACGAGGCTCCGACAGTCGATGAAGTCGCGGCTCGGGTCAGGGCGGCCATTGCCGGTGACTTTAAGCCGGAGCACGTCAACTTGGTACATCCGACTTGGAGGGCCTATCCCCATGAGGCCTGATGCGGGCTCGATCGACTTGGTACGCTCTTTTCTTGTACATGGCTGTGATTCTGGATTTCTTTCGGTCCCTTTTTAAGCTTGCCTTCGTTCTGACAGGGACAGATTGATGTCCGGTCCTCGAGGCCTCCAGTAAAGGAGGACGAGGTCGAGCGTGGCAAGCAGCGCCAGTCCTCTGAGAAACAAAAGTCTGCTAAGGACTCTGAGAAGAAAGGGAAGAAGAAGAAGAACCTCGACCGCCAAGCGCTAGAGGCATGTCGAGCTAAGTCCAGGCAGAGGGGGGAGCCTGAAGAAGAATCCCCAGCGAGGATGACGGTGGAGACGGCGATGATGACAGCGACGACTCCGAGGGGATGGTGTCTCGCCTCGACCGGATCCTCGAGGGTCCGCCTCGAGGTGATGTCGATGCCCCCCAAACAGGAGCACAAAAGGAGGGGCCAGGCGGATCTCACCACCCCCGCGCTGACACCCTCCCGCGCCTGCGCCAAGTCGGGCCGTCTCGTACCACCGACCTCCCCCTGCACCAAAGGCGGGTGGCCGAGCTAAGCCCAAGGCGACGGGGCTGTTGTCCCATGGCCGCGCCGCGACCTTCCGAAAGGGGGACGCTGGCCGCAGGAGCGCTAGCCCCAGCGCTCGCCCGGTGGGAGATGCTGGACCGAGGCCCGCGCCTACCTGTGAGGGGCCCAAAGCCTCGACGCGAGGTGGTTTGAGGCCCACCGGTCGAGGTACCGGCAGGAGAGCCGTTCTCCCTATGGGGTAAGTTCTTCGACGCTGCGATTCTCATCCTCCTGTTTCCTTGCGTTTTCTCGTATAACGGTCTTCCTTACGCCCATTTCTTTTTCCTCAGGTTGAAGCGGACGCTTGAGCAGGCCCAGCCTTCAACGGCGAAAAGGCTCAAGGTGGGAGCCGCCTCCAAGGTTTCAGGTTAGTCGTTTTATTCCCGTTGCTGTGGGGTTTGTGTTGTTCTTACGTCGACCACCATAATGACTGACCTTTGTTTTTCGTTTTATAGGCTCTTCCGACCCTCAACCACCGACTGGTACCGAGAGTGCCCCGTCCCGTCCCCTGGCGGGTGAGTCTGCCCCGCCGTCGCCAAAACGAGCCAAGGCGCTTTAGCCCCTAGGGCAGGAGGGAGCCCCCGAGCCTCCCCGATCGGGGGTCGAGAGGGATCCCATTACCATAAGTGATGGGTCTGGCGGCGACGGGACCTCGAGGATGCCCGTCCTATAGACGAGGAGGCCCAGACTTCTCTCATCGCGAGACGGACGCCCTGGCCTGCCGGGCTTCACTCCATCGAGGAGTAGAAGAAGAAAGAGGAGGAGGAGCGTGAGCGAGAGATGCGGCGGCAACTGCAGGAGCAGGACCGTCAACAAGAGCCACGGGAGCTTGGGGAGCAGCAACAGCGGAGGGGCCAGCCGTCGGAGGAACCGCTCGAGCCTCCTCCTCACAGTCCGCGCCAACCCGGGAATCAGGAAGAGGGTATGCCGGTTTTCGGCCCTCCGACCCCTGCGTGGCTCCGTCCAGGGGCGCCCGCCGCAATCCCAGCAGAGTTGGGGCGGGCGGACGGCGTGGTGGCGCTTGTCTGCATGATGCGCACCCCCGTCGACCCCGAGTCCGAGATCAGGAGGACGATCTACGGCATGGACGGAATCACTCCGGGGTTCCTCCGGGAGCGTCGGTCGTGGGAGGACCGTATTCCCGCTGAGGAGGATGAGGCTGGGATGTCAGGCGGTGGCAGAGACAGCGAAACCAGCACCTGGAAGATGGTGGACGACGACGGGCGGTTCCCCTCCCTCGTCGACTTGTTCCTGCGCCACGGGGGGTCACTCGAGACCGTCGAGGAGCTCATCCGCAGCGTCAAGGCGCGGGCCAACCAGGATATGGAGAACTGGTGCCCCGATCAGATCCGCATCCGGGCTTCCACCGATCCGTCTGAGCCCAACATCTTCCTGGGTGATCGGAAGGAGGCTGAGAAGTGGGAGCACGTCGAGGAGCTCCACCTCTGGATGAAGTACACGGTGGGGCTCCTGTCGAACGTTGTTAATAATGGACTCGGGCCGGCCTACATTGTAAGTATCTCCTAGTCCTTTAATCTTTATGGAACGTTTGGTTTTGTGTTCTAACTGCTCGATCGCCAGTTCACAAGACCTGAAAGAGACCTCCCGCATTAAGTCGAGCTTCATCCATGCCACGAGAGGCGGCTGGGAGCAGCTCCCCATCCTCAAGGACCAACTCCTAGAGTCGCAGGAGAAGCTCCTCAAGGCTTATAAAGAGCTTTTGGCGCTCGAGGCGGAGAATAAGGAGAGGGAAGCTGCTCTAGTCGAGGCTCGAGAGGCCTCGAGGAAGGCTGTGGAAGAGGCTGCGCTACTGAGGGAGCAGGCTTCGACGGTCGAGGAAGCCGCGTCCAAAGCCCGGTTGGAGGCCCTGTCTTATAAGAACGTCGTTGCTGACTTGGACGAGGAGAAGGGCCTCCTCCAGACTGAACTCACCTCTGCTTGGGAAACCTTCCAAAAGATGAAGGTGGAGTGCGTGAACGGTGGGATCGCCAGGAGCGCTGCTGAGGAAGCCAAGAAGAAGGCCCTCGAAGATCTCGAGGCGGAGCGGGCTCGATCCCGCAGCCTTTCTGACGACGTCGACCGTCTGAAGAGAGCGCTGCTGGAAAAAGATGGGGCCATCGCGCAACCCGGCAAGGCGATCGAAGATCTTCGTGTTGCCAACACCGAGCTGGCGCGCTCCAACAGGGAGGTCGAGAGGGCCAACACCAACTTGGTTGGCGAGAACACGGCTCTAGAGGAGAGCATTCGTGGTATGTTTCTACTATCGAGTTTTCTTTTTGAGGTGTGTTGGGCATCAGCTAATTTCCTCGTGTTGGTCTTTGCAGGGCTTAAGGACGAGCTGCTGGCCGCCCAAGTCAAGGCTCGCTCCGCCAAGGACCAGCTTGAGGGGGAGGTTGCTCCGAACCGTCTGCTGCGGACGGCGACAAGTGATCTCTCGGCCTCCTGGGAGCTCGAGCCTGTTGATGAGTCGAAGGAGGAGGCTCGAGGCGACGCACTCGTCAACCAGCTATGCTACCTTAGAGCTACGCTGAGGGACAGGGTGCGGGACGCTCTTCGCGTCGGAGTGAAGCGGGCGATGGCGGTGGTCTCCTTAGGCTTCTATTACGACATGGAGGTGGTGTCCCACGGCTTCGTCACCGACATCTCCAAGACTGACGCGGAGAACGAGAAGAGGCTCCATGCCTTGATCGACGACGAAGAGGTTCCTGGGGAGAGGTTGGCTAAGTTGTTTGAGCCAGAAGTACTTCCTCCGGAGGCTAGCTCGGGCGTAGGTGAGGATGGTGAGGGCGAGGGCCGAGAGGCGGATTGAGACCTGTGAGTCTACTCTGGGTACTGAGGCCCTTTGTATAATACTTTGCTACTTTGTAATATAATGACTTTAAGTGGTTGTTAGATTTCTGTGAGTGTTTATTTGTGTTTCCGCTCGAGGCTCCTTTGTTTCCCTTTGTGCTTATGTCTGTAGCTCCAATTTCTTCTTTTGTTTAAGGGACCTCGATTACCTTGAGGGTGAGGTTGCGAGTAGAGGTACCGTAGCCCATGGGCGTAGGAGTCCTCACGCTCGTTGTTCCTCGGCCCTTAAGGGGCTCGAGGTGCCTTCACTACTCGACCACGTGAGATTTACAGATAGGAATGAAAGGATTACTTGGTTTTTCGACACTTGGGGGGGGGGATCACCCCCTTGCTAGCCCCCGAGGGGGTATCGACTATGATGGGTCATAGTTGGTACTCCCTTCTAACGTCGAGATTTTGACTCATGAAAAAGTAAATCGCTCGAAGGAAAAACCTTATTTATTCATGCATTCGTTTATAAAGCCTTGGTACAGGATGTACATGGGAACCTAAAGCTTTGAGATTCTAGGGGTAGAATCGACGTAGTTGTTCAATGTTCCACGTGTTGGTGAAGATCGCCCCCTTCTCATCCGCGAGCTTGTATGTCCCCGACTTCAAGACCTCGGCCACGACGTATGGGCCCTCCCAAGGTGGAGTCAGCTTGTGGCGTCCTTGATTGCTTTGCCGCCATCGTAGGACGAGGTCGCCCATGTTCAAGTCCCTCTTGCGCACGTGCTTGTCATGGTAGCGTCGAAGTTTTTGTTGGTATCTGGCAGAGTTGAGGAGGGCCATGTCTCGAGCTTCCTCAAGTTGATCGACCGCATTCTCTTGAGTCTCCTTATTTGATTGTTCGTTGTATGCTTTGAGTCGAGGGGACCCATACTTGAGGTCCGTCGGGAGCACGGCCTCAGAGCCATAGACCATGAAGAATGGGGTGTATTTCGTGGCCCTGCTTGGCGTAGTCCTTAAGCACCATAAGACCGAGGAAAGCTCCTCGACCCACTTCTTGCCGAACTTCTTCAAGCGATTGTAGATCCTAGGTTTGAGCCCTTGCAAAATCATGCCGTTGGCACACTTGACCTGGCCGTTAGTTTGAGGGTGGGCCACTGCAGACTAGTTCACACGGATGTGATGCTGATCACAGAAGTCCAAGAACTTCTTGCCGGTGAACTAAGTGCTGTTGTCGGTGATGATGACGTTGGGAATCCCAAACCGGTGGATAATGTCGGTGAAGAAAAGGACGGCCTGTTCGGAGCGGATGTTGGTGATGGGTCGAGCCTCGATCCATTTGGAGAATTTGTCGATGGCCACCAACAAGTGGGTGTACCCCCCTTTTGCCTTTTGTAGAGGCCCTGCTAAGTCCAGCCCCCATACTGCAAACGGCCATGTGATCGTGATCATCTGGAGAGCGTGGGCAGGCAGGTGCGTCCGTTTGGCGTAGAACTGGCACCCGTGGCATGAGCGTACGAGCTCGATGGCATCAGCTACGGCCGTTGGCCAGTAAAAGCCTTGTCGGAAGGCGTTCCCTACGAGGGTCCGCGGAGCAGCATGATGGCCACAAGCCCCCGAGTGTAGATCCTCGAGGAGTTTTCGGCCTTCTTCTATGGTGATGCAACGCTGCAGGACCCCTGTTGGGCTTCGTCGATATAGCTCATTGTCCTCACCATAGATTACATATGATTTGGCCCGTCGAGCGATACGGAGGGCCTCGGATTGATCTTCTGGTATCTCGCAGCGGATTAGGCAGTCGAGGAATGGCGTGCGCCAGTCGAACAGTCGACCGGGACACTGTTCCACCTCCATTACCTCAGCTGCCATTAGTAGCGCGTCGACGGTGTCAGTTTGCTGGGCAGGAGCGGCATCGACGCCAGCCCCCGAGCCCAAGTCGACGGATGGCTCGTGAAGATCTCTCGAGAACGCGTCAGGTGGCACCGTGCCTCGAGTCGACGCGATCTTGGCGAGTTTGTCGGCCGCTTCGTTGTAGCGTCGGGCGACATGGACGGGCTCAAGGCCATGGAACTTGTCCTCGAGTCGACGGACTTCCTTGTAGTACGCCTCCATTTTCAGGTCGTGGCAGCTTGAGGTCTTCATCACTTGGTCGATGACGAGATGGGAGTCACCTCGGACGTCGAGGCGTCGGATTCCTAGCTCGATGGCGATTTTGAGACCATTGACGAGGGCCTCGTATTCCGCGATGTTGTTGGATGCGGCAAAGTGAATCCTAATGATGTACCTCATATGAACGCCCAGGGGCGAGATGAATAGCAGGCCGGCCCCAGCTCCCGTCTTCATGAGAGACCCGTCGAAATACATCGTCCACAGCTCTGACTGAACCTGAGTCTGGGGAAGCTGGGAGTCTGTCCATTTCATGACGAAATCCACCAGAACTTGCGACTTGATAGCTTTACGAGGCGCATAAGTGAGAGTCTCACTCATGAGCTCGACCGACTATTTGGCGATTCTTCCCGTGGCCTCCCGACTTTGGATGATCTCGCCCAAGGGGAAGGACGAGACCACCGTGATAGGGTGGCCGAAGAAGTAGTGCTGCAGCTTACGTCGGGCGAGGATTACGGTGTAGATTAGCTTCTAGATTTGTGGGTAACGCGCCTTGGTCTCCGAGAGCACCTCGCTGACGAAATAGACCGGCCTCTGGACTGGCAACGCATGCCCCTCCTCCTGCCTCTGGACCACTACCGCCGCACTGACGACCTGGGTCGTCGAGGCAACGTATAGAAGCAGAGGTTCTGCGGGTTGAGGCAGGACTAAGACTGGTGCGGAGGTCAGCGTTTTCTTCAAGTTATCGAGGGCTTCCTCGACTTCTGGAGTCCAAGAGAAATGCTCGACTTTCTTCAGAACTCGATACAACGGCAACGCCTTTTCTCCCAATCTCGAGATAAAACGACTCAGCACCGCTAAGCATCCCGTGACTCTTTGCACGCCCTTGACGTCTCAGATCGGCCCCATTCTTGTAATGGCCGAGACTTTCTCGGTGTTGGCCTTGATGCCACACTGGGAAATGATGTAACCCAGGAGCATGCCTCGCGGTACGCCGAAAACGCACTTCTCGGGGTTGAGCTTGAACTGGTTGGTGCGTAAA